>NC_034410.1:25610609-25910609 GCF_002078875.1 Numida meleagris | reverse complement strand
CCAACATGAAAAAACTATAGGTTCTGAGAGCAAACATTAAAATATCTTCAGCTTTTTAACCCATACTAAAAAAGCCACAATGTTTAGATAGCTCAAGTTTATGCAAATTAGCTATCGGTTCTCTGAAATTCACTAGCAGCAGCAATAATGATTTATGAAGCTTATACAAGTATGAAATTGGAATTACGAGGATTATGGATTTAAATAGAACTAGTTTGAAAAGTTATCTACTGAAATCCAGAAAATTGCTTAAACAATTACTAAGATTACTGAATAAGGCTTGAATTGTATAAGCAAAAACATTGCTTATATTCTGTCCACTAATTCAGCTCTTACACAATAGACTAAAGACCTAACAGTCTCTTCACATTCGTTAAACACTTGTTCAGAACCTGATTCAGAGAACTCTTATTTTTAAATTTACCTTTGAGCATTTATGTATAATCTTACACGACATTTTTAGGCAAGTTTAAAGCAAGAAATGTGTTCTCATAAACTTTAATTCTCTTTCACGTTCAGTACGCGAGGCACTCTCTTCAAAACAATGCAGTCCAAAGGGCTGCGCATTCTCACTGTTGTCTCACTCTGAAATGGTTGCTCTTGATATAAATATCCTTTGATACAAATACCCCAAACCATTTGAAGCCTAAGAGATTGAAACACTAGAGCACATTTACAGAGTTGTTTTTAAAAACAACTTACACAGCATTACGGTGCAAAATACTGTCCTGACAAAATTTAGAGAACTGCACAAGCAAGAAGCGCAGTCCTAACTCTGAAGAGCCTTCTCCAGTCACACTTCTCTCTCACTTAAAATTCTAGAGGGACGCTGAGTCCTCAGTGTTATAGAGAAGCTGCGAACACCAGTGTATCCCCAGTTGCCACTGGTCTCTGGTCCTCTCGGTTCAGATCTAAGATTAGGCTGAGCAATATAGTCCTAGTAGGAAACATAAATTTTCATTAGAGTCTCCACCTCCCTCTCAACCAGTTGGAAAAGAAATATAACTCACAGCTCTTCCCAGCACAGCAATTAGTTATGAGCCAAGTTTCTGCACAAGCAGACTGAAGATATAAAGAAACGGCACCTCATTAAAAATAACACAGAACATCCCATTCTAAAACTCTGTTAAGAAGTATCTTGAGACAGATGTAAGGCTAAGCAGTTAAGAGACTTAAAATGAGAATACTCTGGAAATACTTCTAAGTTCAGACAAAACGAAGTAAAAGAGATCAAATAGGTTAAAGAAATTAAACAGATATCCTATTTATCGTTAAGAGTAACACAAAACAAAAATAATACAAGGTGGAAAAACAATGGAAAAACAAATTTCTATTTTCTTTTAAAAAGAATTTGCCCATGGAAAAGAAAATCCACAATATAACTGAATTCAGGAGCTTTGATGGATTACAATACATATACACACGCATATATATTTGCAGGATTTAAGTACACATTCATAGGTAGATTAGATGAGAAACAATATTGTAATTCTTAATATTTCTCAAATGTCATCTTATTCTTTATAGCCAGATGGAAATGTGAGGAAAAAAACACATTACAAATAAGGTAAAAACCAATCACTCATGAAAAAGTCTGTATTTTATCACGTCTACTAAATATGAGTTGCAAGACAAATTAATAACAAAATTTAGAAAGTGGAGAGTCTATCTAATATAGTGTTTCATATAGTTAGCACACAGGATTAATTAACTGCTTATATTTGTACAATGCATGTAAAATTCTTACAGATATCAGCTAATAATACCTAATCCAAATTTATCAAAATAAAAAACAGTAGAGCCTACCCATAATTTGTGCCAACAAAGTAACGAAGAGCTAAATACAACAAACTGCTACAATGAAATCCAAACAGGTAAGATGCATTCTGTTTTCTTGGGTATGTAGTAACACCAAAACAAAACAAAACAAAAGCCTTCTAAGAACTGAAATTTATGCAAAACACATGGAAATTCCCTTAAAAGCAACAAACATAAAATTCAACAGTCTTTAATTGCACTCGTTGATTATAACTGTAAACAAGGATGACTCCACACTGGGTTTACCAATTTCTTGCAAAACAAAACTAAATTGAATAAAATGTTCAGAGATACTAAGATGAAAGAACTGTGAAGTTAATACATTTTCAAATTACTCACTTTTTTCTTCCTTATTTTAATATTTACATCAAGTAAATACACGAAAGAGAGACCAAGTATCTGGTCATCACCACTAAATCATACCACGGAGAAGTTCTCTCCATAATCAGACCAAATCCTTCCTTTCTAATAAAGAAGGTGGCTGGGAATCCCATACAACTTGGAGGTGTCTACTATGTCTTCCAAGGTCAGCACTTTTCATTTTGTTACACCGCCTAGATGTATCAAACCCAAGAAAGAATTCAGCAGAGTTCAGAAAAAGAAACAAGCAAGCTATCAAGTGTGTGAACTTTCTCTTCCATGGTTAAGCAAAAGACAATGGGGAGTGAAACAAAAAAAAAGTCAGCTACAGGAAAGCTAAACAATCACAGCTAAAGAGTTTATCAGAGATAACTTTATAACACGATACCATATCTTTCAAATTTGTGTTTCGCAGAAAAGAGAAGAACTGGAGAGAACTGAAAGACAACATAAAAATTCAACCAGAGGAACA
Organism: Numida meleagris; assembly: GCF_002078875.1. Classification (NCBI taxonomy): domain Eukaryota; kingdom Metazoa; phylum Chordata; class Aves; order Galliformes; family Numididae; genus Numida; species Numida meleagris. Next base: position 25,907,959 of record NC_034410.1, on the reverse strand, counting down.
AAGTCTTTCTCAGACTGGTAGCCATAATTCTTCCACAGTGTAATGTCATACTTTGCCAACATATTGGCTCACTCAAAGTAAATATTATTACTACGTTATATAATGGCATGCGTGTTAATAGGGGAGGTACCAGATCCCCATGCAGCATCAGTGACTTATCATCACAGTGAGGGGAGCACTTAACAACAGCTGCACAAACTTCTCTACACTTCGCACAGAAGAAACTTGGGCAGTATCGCATAAGCAGAGTAATGATGCATCATGGTTCTGGCCCAGTTCAGGCTAGTTCCATGACTAATATAGTGAGAGTGTTCAAAACCAAAGGCCTTACTCTACTGCTGTAGGTAAGACAGCTAGGGAGCACACACCGCAGAGACGAGCGGGAAGAGAACAGTCTCATGACTCCCAGTCAGTTTTATCTTTCCCTCTGAACGGAAAACGGAAATGGAATAACAAAGTCTTCTGGGAGCTGTAGTTCACTCTTTCTCTTCTGAGACAGATATGCAGAACTAATGACAACCCACGAAACTACAGCATTAACTCTAATTCCCAGTATACCACGTGATGTTATGATGCAGAATACCAATAACAAAAATCATAAAATAATGACATAAAGCAAGCTGGCTTTCCTGTACATTCACAAATCCATACTATACCTTACATCACCCTTCTGTCACCAGTATGAATGTCTTTCCTGCAATACTTTTAGTTCTCTTTCCCATAATCATTCCAATCAATTCCTAACCCTTACCGCTATATTAGGTTTAGAAATGGGAAAGAGAAAGAAGAAAAATGGGAGAAGAAATGTAAAGAGTTCAGTAAACAGGAAAACCAGATTAAGTCTCTCTTCTACATGAACAACATGACCACAGTCAGTTTAACCTATCCAGACAACTGTTAAGAACCTACTGAATCTCACATACAAGGAAGAAGGGAATTTTCATTCAGTGAGAAGAAAGAGGACAAAAAAAATGTTTCTCCCCTACAGGCACCCAGTTATTCATAAAATTTAATTCCGTGAATAGTCCAAACAGTTACACCTAAATTAATTGTTTTGTCTTGAGTTAGGAGGACTCAATGATCCTTATGGGCCCTTTCCAGTTCAGGTTCCTCTATGGTTTTATTCTTAAAGCTCTTCTTCATCACAGATTAGGAAAAGGAACTATAAGGTAAATCAAAGCTGCAGCCCAAGCATTCCAAATATATTCAAATTTATTTAAACCAAACATTTAGGAGAAAAAAAACCTGCTTAATCCCACGAGGGTATACACAGAGAAGTATAGTGTATCTACTAGTACAAACATCGTAAATCAGAAAATGCCTCCGAAGAAAACGAAGTTCCAATCAATCTAACCAACTGTATGCTAGAGGAAGTATATCTAACCCTAAATTGAGTGAGTTTAGATATGTTCTAAGATTGGTATTATTTTGAAAGAACCAGTTTACATATAAATACTACGAATGACAAAGGGTCAGTGGAGCATGAGTTATTCCCTAAACTGGACCAAAAAGTCCTTTGATAAAATTTATGTACATTTTGTGAGTGATGTGACACATCACACATAGAAAACCTTGTTTTATGAGTAGGAGAACAAAATGTTAAGCACCAGAACACTAGAAGAACACAGTGGAATACAGAGATTAATGCAAAGTTCTACTCTAAAGTGAAAGAAGTTAAACATTTCTTTAGTCTAAGAAGCAAGAGTTCTTCTAAAAACAAAATAAACAAAAGCAAGCTAGAAAAAAGAAACACCACCAAACAAAAATGAATGATAAAAACTTGCACCGCTATCCACCAGGAAAGTTAAAACACACAATGACAGGCAAGTGCCGTAACAGGGTCTTGTGATAATCAAGAACTATGCAGTCAGATAGCAGGTTATTCAGATATAACAAAATAAATTACTTTTCAATTTTAATTGTCAATATATATCTACCTGAGTGTATGAGAACAAAGTGCCTGTTCTTTTAAGGCAAAAAAACACTTGTAAAGGATAAGCTTAAGTGCAAACAGTGCTTTCTGTTTTTCTGCACTTAACAAGGGCTTTAGTGATCAAGACGACTGGAAAAGCTTACACATCTCTTTAGTTTAGAATTCTGTATCACACATTATTATTTACTTCAGCAAAAGTGCATTTTTAACACGTTATAAAGCCTTACTCAACATAAGTAATAAAAGCTTATTCAAAAGGCCCAAAAGATAAGTTATTTTAAACAAAACTATTATGAATACGAGCTGTATAACAATAACTCAGCTGTTATTTACCGTATTTCTGATTGGAATTTTCTTCGGTTCCGGTGGCACATCCTGAGGAACAAATTTCACTGGTTCCTTAATCTGCCTCCGTGATCTTTTGGTCCCATCTGGTAAGGTTTCCATGGCAATATCAGCTTCCATGTCACTGCTACCTGCCTGGTCACACTCTGAGCACTGCCTGTGAAGTGAAAGATTTTTTATTTAAAACCGCAGCCACAAAAGCACAAAAACAAACGTGTTGAGGTAGAAAAAAAAGAAAGAAGTGTTTGGGTTTAAAAGAAGTAAATTAAAGTCAGTAAACCCTATGGCAACTAAAAGAATCTCTTAAATGCATGATAATCATCTGTGCATAAAAACAGTGAGACTTATTCTGTTGCTGTGTTGCTTTCTTTTTGACAGTACTTTGAAAAGCAAGATTTTAGAAGTACAATATAATCTTACTTCAGCATTTGTATTCTACCATATCCCTGTGTTTAATGGTGTCCACTGATCTGTAATGTATTCATTATTGAAAATGCTGGTGTAGTTTAATCTCTACAATGACATACTGCTGAAATCATTCTGACGAGAGTGGTCTTTAGTGCCAGGGATTTAGAAAAAATGTCCATTATGAAAATCAATTGTAAAATCTATTTCCTAAGGGAGAAGATTTTAAATCTGAAAAAAAAAAAAATAGTTACATATTAATAATCTTTGAATAGTAAGTTGAAAATACATGCCTGTTGAGTTTCTGAGAAAGTACCTAATCACAATCTGAACTTCAAAGCGTACATCATCTGAGGAAATGCTATTGACAAGCTCCAAGATAGGATTAACAAGATGGGAAAGTCAACAAGTTTTGTTCTCATTTGCAGAAATGACTCATTTTATGCGAAGTCATAAATGCAGATGGTAACTAAAAATACGTTAAATGAAAATTTTAAAATGATATCCATGGACAGAGGCTCTTTTCATTTTCTCCTCACACTTTTTCCATTCAGCAAACTATAAATCCTTTCAAGTAATTCTAATTCATCAATGTTTTTTGTATATTCAACATATTCCTTTAATAGTATCCACTAAAAAATAAAAAATGCCCTGCTATTCATTGGCATTAAAAGTTATCTAAATTAAACGTTATCTAAATGAAGTTGCAAATGTGCTTTGCAAGGAGACGGGCCAAAATATTTATTTAGTTATTTGAAGTTAAATGTTAATAAACACTTGAGAGAAGGCATGCCCATCATGCAGCTAACCACAAGAACATATGTTGGGTATGTACTGATTTTGTCATCTGGGTATGTTCAACAGAAACAGTTTTGCTCCAGTAATATCAACTCAAGTGATCTTAAAAAGCAAACATTCTTGCCTTTATTTTGAAATGCCATTGCTGACTAGTTTTTAGTCCAAATTCCAATTCCTGTTCAACTCAACAGAAGAAAACCACAAATACTACACACAAAATGCTTTTAAACTGCATTTTTAACAAAGGCTGCTTGTGATGTATGGTTCCATAACTTTTTTTTTTATATATACCAACTGAAAAAAACCAAACAAAAAAGAAGTCCATCAGTGGTCTTACAGCCTATTCCAATGGGAATCAAAGCTCTGTATTTACTTGAACATCTGGCTACACCTGCAGCTACTGGCATTGGTTGCAGTCTGCTACACAAACCAGTGGCTGACAAGTTATATTACCGAGGGTCTAATCCTGGACTGAGGAACTGTTACCAGTGTGACTTTGGCAAAATCAACACCTGTCTGGTTTAATTTTTCCATATGTAAAATTAAGACAATTGCTGCTGCATTATAATGTTATGAAGATTAATCATCTATTGTTGTTAAAACACTTCAAACGATTAAAAATAGGACACGTGGCAGTGCTAGTGGCATTTGCTGATCCAGAAAAGCAGAAGTACTACGAGGCAGACTGCAGGAAAGATACCATTGTATGAAGAATTAATTAGTGGTCAAAACACAAGGAATTCAGCCCTTCGTTAACACTGCAGCATCAGTCACATTTAAATGGAAAGCACAACTAAAATTATTTGCTATGATCTGCTTACACAGATGTAAGCAATAGATGTGAAACTGTTCCTAAGCGCCATTTTGAGCAATTCTCACAAATGAGACTTATGGTAAAGTACGTACTGTATGTAAATTTAAAAAAGCATTCTATAATTAAAGAGCTACATTAAAAATGAAGCTTTCATAAGAGAAAAAACAGTGGTATGATCTTACAAAAATATCTGGAGCTGGGAATCTAGTCTGCTGAATCTGACACTCTGCATCTATTTAAAACATTCCCATTCTTTAGCTGTGGACTACTAAAAGGGAAGACCTTTTTCTCCTCCATAAGCTCAGGCAATTGCACAGAAAAACTATGCAGACATGTAAAGTACTCTAGTTTCACTAGGGCCCTATTTAAACATATAAATATCTTATTGTAATGATGATGTTAATGGAGAAGATAACAAGCATTTCATCCAAGAGGTAAGATACTACCTGCAGGTTTCTGAAATTCCATTTCTATGACCAAGATTGTTCTGAAACAGGTGGTAAAAAGTCCCACAACAATCAAAGAAAAAAGAAAGTTCCACAAAAAGAAAGCTGCAAAACCACAGCATGATGGGAGGCAGGAGGTAAACACACGGAACAAAACCTTACTAATACACTAAAGATGAAGGAAAAAAATGCAAGTTACAAACGCGAACTTCCAAGGAAACTCCTGATTTACTGGAATAGCATCTAATACCACAGGTAACTACATCTCATCAAACCTTTTATAAAGCAGTCAAGCTATGAAGTTGTTTTGTTGTTTGCTCCCACAAGATCCACAGAAAAGCTATTACAGAAATATAGTCTTCTAACATGGAAGAAATCTTCCTAACTTTCAGCTCCTATTATGGTTTATTTCAACACGGTTCTTGAATTTAAAGCACTCCTTTTTTCCCATTGTGCTATTTAATTCCAATATATTCACAGAAAGCACGGAACTCCCATTCCTTCCCTGGCAATGCTAAAGTCATGTTCATTTTATTCTGTCTCTTCAAGGTCAATCAGTGAATTGAGAACCTATCGCAACAGGTCATCTTTCCATCTGTTCAGACTATGTCTTAATTAGCAAGTATTGCCAAGCAGCACAAGTAACTTATAGGAAAAACACTGCTGAAGATTCTATTTCTGTACATGGCTTTTGTTTTGCCTTTACTCTGGATTTGCTTAATCTAGCCTCAGGGAAAATCAGTAGTTGAATGTAATAATCTTCTGGACTCATCTGAAAGTTACCATGTTTCATGGTCCACAATGTGAACCACAAAGCAGCAAGTGATTTACTCCAAAATGCACATTAAAATGTTGAAATAGATTTGCCCCCTGTAGAAAACAGGAGACCATAACTGAACATAATGTTCAGGCACAGACTAACAACAGTTTCCTTTATTTCAGATGTGATTTTTTTTTTTAACTTACTGCAAAAACAAATTCCCATAGTATGTGAAAGGTAAAATCCTTTACAGCAGTGGACATCAAGTAATCATGACAAAAGAGACTTGACAGCCAAAAGAAACACTTTCAACACAAAAATATACTCAACAGAAGTACCACCTTACACTTTCCTTAAATGATCATTAACTCAGAATTATAAGAGCTTTCATGTTGATCATATTGCTTCTTTCTTGTTTCCATTTATGTGAAAATAACTAAAAAAATAGTCTTCCACATCTTTTCAAAGGCAAGTACAAACGCCAAATTTAAATGAAAGTTAAATGAAGGCAATGCAACATCTTAGTCCCATGAGAAATGGTGTTACCAGACATCTAGTTAGATATTGGTCATACACAAAACATCCGTTCATCAGAAAAGACAACACTACCATGGTATTATTACAACAGCCATAACTCCATGATGCAGATACTACAAGTTGTTTTTCACACCACAAAGTGTTTTGAGCCTCATGCTCAAACTTTGGTTTCTCTAATTCTGTACATGAATACTTATGAAGAAAAAACTGCAGATTAGAGGCTTAAGAGATATTATCAGCTTCCCAAGGAAGTAAAAAAAAAATATCTGTCAGATAACCAATAAAGTGACTCCTAAAACTTACTGGAAATGTTTAATTCATGAAATCTCAGTAATGTTTAGAAGGTTTTCTAACTACAGAGATAGTCTTGGATTAAGCATTAAAAACAAACTACAGAATGTATGCATGTTTTTGTCATGTTTTAAATCTGACACGTGCTTGTGAGTTAGTACAAGGACCTGCAGTACCAGAGGTACTTCCTCATCCAACAGAGTAAGTAGATACTCATACTTCCCTAGCAAAAGACAGGAGCAGCAAATGAAAAAGAAAACACTTTATTAATTTTCAAACTAATGGTCCAGGCTAACTCTGAAACACTGCTTATCAAGTCTTTCCACAAAGCAAGTGTTTCTGCATTGTCCAAATAACTAGTAGTAAATACATTTCTGAGCATGCGTAGCTTCAAGTAGTGAATATATTTTTGAATGTAGGCAGCTTCAGGTAATGATTTAATTCAAATGTTTTACTTTAGGGTAAGCACCATAAGACCAAAGAGTGCTTCTCACAAAGTTATAGAAAATAATAGCATGAAAACACATTTTAACCTAGAAACAGATAAAAATGAAAAAGACTTACATTACCAATAAAATAAGTAGGAAGAATTATTTTTGTGAAGCGGGGATGAAAACAGAAGAGAGAAAACCCCATTACTTCCCCCTAAATTCAGTGCAAGCGTTGACATTGTGATGCTTCCTTATGTTGTAGACTTATGCAACAGAAAATCCACATGCACATTATGTACTGATGGAAATTTGTGAAATGATAATGAGAAAAGCTGTAGAAAACTGAACACTATCCCTTTATAAATGAAATGTCATGAAGTTGAAGATATTGCAAACAGACCTCAAAGACAACATATACGTAAACATAACACAAACCTAGTTTTAATTATAAAATTTTTGTAATGAAGCAAACGAGTTCTTTGCAGTATTAGATAGAAAAACAGAAAAACACATTGTGATGTTTCATTGAAAAGACAACATTATTGTTAACATTATGAAAAACTGAAGTCTTGTTCAATTATAATACCATGGAAGAATTACACTTGACTAATTGTGCTACACTGCATACTTTGTAGTTGATTGTGTGATGAAAATACAAAGGACTCATTCAGAACGTCACAGAAGTTCTTAAAAATCACAACAGGCCAATAGACAGGAAGAGGATTTGGAAGAAACAAGGATCCTCAGAGCAGTGTTTACTGTGAAAAGGGTAAATTTGAATCTTCTGTGCTGAGTGAACAGCACTACAGTGGTCTTTAAGAAAACGGTTCTGTGCTCACTTTAAAAAGGAAAACTGTTCAGTAATTAAGAGATTTTAATTAGGGAAAACAAGTCTATAGGAGATAAAAATCACCTCTTGAAATTTTTGAAACAATTAAATCACTCTGAGCTTAAGAAATATGGAATGTATGGAATAATAGCTTTAAGACAACAGCTGTGTCCTAGAAATTTGAACAAACATGATGAATTGTGTACTGGAATTGGGGAAAAAAAGAGGATTGCTTCATTCTGTTTCATTTTGGAGATAAAAAGACAGTGTATATTAACCAAAACAGTTTTTCATAGAGCTTCAAATAATCTCTCTCAGAGAATAAAGTTACACAAAATTTGCCATTTGCAATGACCGAACATCCTTCAATTAGGACAAGTGGAAAAAAAATCTACATCAATTTATATATGTAATGTTACATTGCACACACATTTATATTTAGGTGTCTGATTTCTTACCATTTGGATAAGAAAAACAAGCCAAGACCCGCTGGCTCAGGTTTCAATGACTGGTCTCAGAAATATGAATGAATGGCCAGATACAGAATGAGTACTCATGGGACTATTGGTCAAGGACTCATTCTAGTCTGTGGCCAAAATGAATTCCCACAGCAACTTTACCACCAAAATATTTTGGCCTTCAGGAACAAAAATAAAAACCATCAAGCAGAATATGATCACTAAACCCACTTTGGTTAATCTCAGTCCCTGGCATTTCATACGCTATCAGAGGTTGTTACTGTTTTTTCCAGAGACCTGGCGTCAATAGAAAGAGCTGGTCTCTGTTGGTAGTCAACAAGTGTTTCCTTAATAAAAATGTCAATATTTTACAGTCAGATCTTGATTTCACTGTATCATCTTTCAACACCTATGTTGTTTTTGCATTGGTTCAAATTTTTCCACTAGGAAAACACGAAGTCCTACTTCATCTAGAAAGGGCAGGGGTATAAAACTATTCAAGCTGTCAGGAAGGACAACAGAAGTTACACTTAGGACAATACATGACTCAAATGAATATTTTAGTATTTAACAACATTTCTAAAAAAATCAAAATTTCTGAACTTGTAAATAAACATATGCCACAGCATTTCACTCTAAAATCACCGGTCTACTTTGAGAGTACCACGTACAAACAGATATAAATTAACTATTTTAGTAATGGAAGATGAAAGCATTGTCATGCCCATTTAAAATGAGGACAAACTTTGAACTTACTATATTAAAAAGAATTTATTTCTAAAATATTCGAAGTGCAAAAACGTTATATTGGAGAAAACTGTCAGGCCTCTGAGTGGGGAAAATTCTTAGTATTAAGCACTTGGAACATGTTTATTATAAGTTGTGAGGCACTGTTACCAGGGACAAAAGATTTGCTACGATTTTGCCAAGTTTAAAATCACCTCCTTTTAATGTGTAGAAATACTTTGAACACTAATTATAATTTGGGTTTCATTTAATGAATTAGCCCTTAAATATAACAAAGGTTTTAATCTTTTTCTTACATTTAGTAGCAGATTTATTTCAACAATTCCAAAATCCATTTTTGTAAGCTGCAATGTAAATTCCTATAAAACAGTGAGCATGAAATGGAGAAAAATAAAGAACAATTAACCAATCCACATAGTGGCACACACGCAAGCTGAATTATTTTCTTAGTCTTTTGTTATTTCTGAGGATACTATATGGAGTAAACTCAAGCTAAACTAACCAAAGATTAAATAAATATATAGCTACAAATTATATGACAGCTAATTTGTTGTCAAACCTCTTGTAAAGGCTTAAGTTAGTAATTATGAAGTAAATGATTACAAGTGATAATGGAATGGAAAACAAAAATCAAGAAAATTATTTAAAACCATTTCCTGTTTTCAAAGTGGATTAAAGTCAACACTTCCAATCACTTTAAATAGAATATTTCAACCTGACTAACATTTCAAGGAATTTCCCACAATAGCCATCTTCTTACTTAATCTTTTTGCTTAAATTCATATTATACTCTATAGAAATATCTGAAAAGTACATCAAAAATCTGCATTTTTATTCACTGCTTAATCAAAAGATTAAAAATTTATTCATAACAGCAGGTGGGAAAAACCTGCTGAACTCCAACTTAGATTAAGGGTTCATTCAGTATGCTCTCTACTGATCCTGAAAAGAATACATAAAGGCATGTAAATGATGAAAAGAATGTAATCAATACAGATCAATTTGTCTGCTATAATCTCAGTCTCTAGAATATGTCTTAGCTAATTAGAAGTAAAAGCAAACTTTGTGATCTGAGGTCTAACTGAAGCATGAATTAACAACAAAGATAAGTCAGAACTTTGAAATAACAGCGTGTGCTACCTGTCCTATTCTAACACCTATTGAGAATTATAGTTTTATATCTTTGACCAAAGGCTGTTAACAAGTCTTTTCAACTCAAGTTAAAAAGAAACCAAGAACATCCTGTAAAAAACTTCCATGTAACTGCTTCATAAATTGGACCAAAGATATGAACAGAATTTCCTCAAAATAGACAGATGTCCAAAATCATAGACAGTAATGAATAATTTAAGGAAAATTACGTTCAGAAAAATTTTAGTGAGTGAATCTTTCTAAGCTTTTCAGCTTTTAAAGCAAATCTCAAATTATTAAGTTTACTGGTATAAATTCAGGTTGTATCATATTATGATAAAACAAAGCGAAAAAGAAAAGAGACCACTCATTTCAGGTATCAGCCACCTTGATCTGCACACAATACATCATCAAAATAGTGCAAACAAGATTATTTAGATGTTCTATGGAAGTCTAAAGAAAAATTAAGTGACATATGAAGAAAAACAGAAGTGGAGTTTTCTGGATTATAATCATTACACTGTATTTGCAGAATGAATTCTTAGAATATACTGATCTGATATCTTAGCATTCAGACTAGGTGATGATCATTCCTAGAGATGCTGTACACTAACTTCTTTCCAGATAAAAACTGTTTCTGACACATTTCAGAGCAGTTTAGAAATATGCAGAACAGAGTAGCACACTAATTCTATGACATTTAGAAATCAGCACATCTACACATTAACAGTTCTCTATTACACTTAGCTTTTGTTCTGCTCCACTCCCACAGAAAGAATTTTAATTCATGGAAATATAACTGTAGTAAGTACAATTATACATATGCTTTTCCCGTTGCAGAAGACAGAGTTAACCCAAGTGATTTCCTATATTGCAATAAAACACTACTAACAAGTTTACTTTTAATTACTTACAAATATTTTCTTAAAGATCTAGACAGAAGAGTTGTGTATCTGGGCCCTGAGTGTAAGAGATCATTCCTTTTTCTGCACCTTTGTCTCAAAGCTTGCTGTTGGACACAGATGGACAAGTCCAGGCAACTCCCGGTCAAAGTTCGAGAGATCCTTTGTCTGAAGATTTGCAGGCCAGGGGCAACAGGGAGAGGTAAGTAGCAGCTTAATGGCCAAGAAGTAGTCTTTCGTGTGGGCTCATCTCGAGGGAGATAACCATACCTGCATGCTCAGGGATGCCTGCACATGACTCTTACTTAAGTGCCCAGGAATGCCACATTGGCAGAAGAAGAGGATAAAAAATGGACCTACAACCAAGAGGTTGTGTCTGATATCAGATGCCTCATCACGTGATACCTGCCTGCTGCCCGACTCTCCTGGGCCTGCTACCTGAGGCCTACTTGTTTCTCCTGGATTCACTGTCGCTGTACCTGCTTGCTGCCTAGGGCTGGCCACTTTGCTGCTGCCCTCCCCTGTGCTCTTGCTCCTGTATCAGCCTCAGACCATTGGAATATCGTGCAACGGGACGCTTCGGGATCTCTGGTGGTGACTATCCTTGCTTTACATCATTCTTGCTCTTTCCTATCTTTCCCGGTGCCTGCTTTCCCTTCCCCATCACCCCAATTCGTAATTATCGCCAGCCATCCCTCCCCATCTCCCTGATTGACTAGCATATGTGATAAAGCGGTCAGACCTTTAAACCATTGTTTCTTAATCTCACCTCAAGTATACATATATCAAAGAAACTCCTCTTGCTCTGATAATCAGTGTGAGACACTGAGATAAACAGAAAACCAAGCTGTTCATTTCCTGTGGTTTTCTGCTATTCTTACATCTTGTCAATAATCAGAGAACGCAAAAGCTAAGAAAATTAAAGCTATAACCTATTTGTACTAGGCTAGTAATGAGAAATCTTTGCCATGTAACATTTTACCTTCAGTCATCACTGCTGAAAATAAAATAACCCACTTAAGATAGCAAAATTAAAACAGAATTTGCCAGCTAGTTCATGTTTATGTCCTACTTTAAGTACAGATGTAATGTAAGATAAAACACCAATTGCATTCTTACCAGTAACTGTTCTTGGTCTTCCTCGGCATCCTTGTAAGAGGTGGATCCAGACAACCAAGATGATAATGGAGTTTACAAGTGTCACACAGTAACAGTAGGTGTTGATCATGGTTCTTCTTGCAAATTCCGCAACTTTTAATGTAGGCAGTAGAAAAGCATTATAATTACATTTGAAATTACAAAGAACAAGTGACAGCTTCAGTATGGCAACTAATTTCATGTAAGTGCATAACTATTATTTATGGAGCTTCTATCTATACACAGTAAAACATAAAAACCACTTAATATAGTTAACAATAAAGAGATCTTCACTCTAATTTTTAAGGACTTTTAATCAGTAAGTAATTGCTTGATACTCAGACAAAACATACCAGTGGCAAATGGAAAAGAATTCTACCTTTACCATCCAAATGCTTAAACAGAAAAATCACACTGCTATTATCAGTCTTAGCAATCAGACTTATTTCAGTCATGCAAATACTTCAAAACAGGTCTGCGCTGCTATTACACTAGGCAATATGCCAGCTAATAGGAAATTACATTTTACTATAATTCCAGTAAAGAAATAAACATTTTAGATCAATTATTTCCAAAGGATCAGAGATTTATTGATCTCCTTATAGGAGGATCTAAAGGACTAGGTTGTGAATGCAACAGAACTAGTAAAATATAACTCCTATTATTTGTCTATATGTGTAAACTACCAAATCCCCACCCCACTAACACGTTCTCAAGATCTCAGCCTCTCACAGTACTAGAATTAACTTCTACATCTTTGTTTATCCTTCTAGCTGGGCAAGATACTGCTCGTATGATGTGGTTAGAGGCATGGCTGCTGCCTTCTCCATAAGCCACTGACTGCCACTACTCAGCTGGTAGCAAGAGAAATATGTTCAAGAGCACAGTCATGTTCTCGGATATCCTAGCATATATTCCACCTTTATGGTTAGTTAAGACCTCATCAGTGGCTTCCTAACATACAGTAGGTGAAATAAAGTGTGCAGTAACAGAATAAGTGAATATTTTCTTGGGGAAAAGTAAAAAAAAAAAGTACAAGTACAGAAATTAGAAGAACAAGATATCCCAAGGCATTTGACAGTCCATGAATAAAAGGTAGCTATTCTTATGTAATAGGTGTATTATGTACCCAGCCACGGTGACTAAAAAGTAGCAGCACCGTTTGCAAAATCATCAGCACAGATGGTTACATTGAAAAACACAACACAACCAGTTAAAAATTTTTGTATCACTCATTAAAAAAAGACTACATCAGTTGTAAAGATTTATCTTTGTTCTTAAAGCACTGCTATCATGCTAGCAAAAGAAAAGCTCATTCATGTGTGCTAAGGTGAATAATTATTTCCTCAACTTAGCATTCAGAAATAAAGCATTAAGACAACTCTGAAGCATTTTGTTAACCAAGATTTAAACAAACTATTTTCTCTTAATTTCTTGAAACTGCAACTTAATAAAAAAAATGTATCCATTCTGTCAAGACTTCATTACTTGCCTATAAAGTACAGCTGGGAGTGTAGACGTCTTTTGTGTTCCTCCTTCCTTTTTACTTGGTTTTCTTTCCTTAGGAGCACGTAAAATTGCAGGTATGTTCAATTTCTATTGGATTTGAACAAATGCAGTACAATGAGTCTTGGGACTTTTAAAGAATATCATTCCAATCTCAATGCATGAAGAACAGGACTCAAATTGAATGGGAAATGGCTTAGCCATCTATTTTACAAACAAAAGCAACTACAGATGTTTATATTAAAAAATCATATTGAGGTAAAGTAATATTATGCTCATTTCTCAATTCAATAAGCATAATGAACTACTAGCATTTTAAAAACTCATGCCAAGCTTTAAGATAGAAGGATGGACAAATGTGTATAGTCTATAAAGTGGAAATAAGAAAGGCAAAATTCACAAAATTGACAGAATAATGCTGAGGCAGTTCGCTTTTCATCCAGCATCCCTAGTACATTGGTACTCGATAGGTTAATTAGAAAAATTATCTTATTGGACCAAGCCTTCCACAAAGCAGACAAGATTCTCTTCGGATTTCTAGTAATCTGCAGTACGCTAGCTTCCCAGACAGCAGCCATCTATCAAAGTCATTTCTCAGCAGCCCCGTGGGTCTGCATCTGTTCAACCAACTGGAAAAAAGCCATGCAAGCTGTGCAAATGAATTCTACTCTTTTCTTCTTGTTGGTGGTGGTGGTGGTAACATTTGCACCAGGAAATATATTTGTGAATACTTTTTTCCAAAGACATCTTAAAAAGCAGATAAAAAAAAAATCCAAGAGATTGGATCCTTATCCAAGAGATGTAAAGTACTATTTGAAGATTTTTTCTTCACAGGCTGACAAAAAGAACCAGAAAAAAAAAAAAACACAACACCCCCCCCAAAAAATAACTCCATAAGCAAATGCTAAGTTTCATTTCCTGAACAGCACCACAAACTTAGCAGTACCAAAAGCCATCGCAAAATTATGATCTATTTGCATATCCGTATTTTCACAATGAGCAGTTTATTCAATCTTTTTTAAAATTGTAAAAGGAAATCATTTCAACCTCTCTCTGAAAGCTAAAATGTCCACTGTCATTTAATGGCTTTGATATCAAACATAAGAACACTGTAAGAATCTACATTTCTCTCTCTACTCCATGTGTACCAAAGGGAACAAAAACATAACTACTGGCAATGGGAAGTAATCCAAATCTTCTGTTCTCCTAAATTTTATATTGATTTGACCAAATACTCTACTCTGTCTACTTAGAAAAGCATCGTATACACAGTGCATCTTATATAAGTCATCAAGTTCTCATACCATTTGAAGCCTACAGTAACTAAAGACAACATGGAGACAAAAATGGTAGGATTAACTTGTGCTTCATGTTCAGTTTCTCACAGATGGCAGGTCAATCAATTCTAACAAACAGAAGAATTCTGCAAACAAGATCGCTATTACAACAACATAATTAAAGTACAGATTTCCAGTAGGTGGCTTGCAGAAGTTTATAAATTTCAATCAGAAAACATTATAACCAGAGTGAAGCCTAGGTCTGATCAAATCAATCTCGCCACAGAAGTGACAGACAGAATGAAAAAAGCTTATTCTTGGAAAACTGGGTCCACCTATGAACTATAAAAACAAAATAAAACCAACCTGTCCAATGATTCTACCCAGCAGAGCCCAAATGCCTTGCCCTTCATTTCGTAGTTTTCCATTCATATTTTGTAGCTCTTCCAAGGACTCACAAAGCTGAGCAGTTAAAGAAAAAAACAGGAAAGAAAAATCATTAAGGTATATAAGGTATATATATATCATTAAGGTATAATATACCTTATATATTATAAGGTATACCTTATATTATAAGGTATATAAAATTTCTTTTACTTCTTACCTATCAAAGGTGCATTACTTTATTGTAAGATTTTAAAAAAGTGAAATGCCTGTCAAGATAGCTGAGATCACTGCGATCATTCAGCAATTTAAACTGAAAATGTGGGCAGCCACCTGTTTTAAGAAGATGATCTGAAGCATTTCAACATAAAAAAGAAGGTTCCATAAATACAATTAGAAAGTAAATCTTAAAATACAGCAATGTCTCGTACGTGTTGTCCCTACCACTTAAGCAGCAAGACTATAACAAGTAACCATCAAAATGAACTAAAGCTCTATACTGCCATACCAAAGAACTTCCACTCATTCTACTGGAGAAACAATTTATTAAAAGGATGCAAGGAGAAGGGATAGTTTTTCAGGAATTAATCACACAGCATATATAACCTATTAATGCGGATAAAAGCCTCCCTCTTCCAGTCTCCCTTTCCCTTCAAACTCAGCAGTTCATAAGAGCCTGCTGCTTCATATACATATGTTCTCATTTGAAACAAATATTTAACAGTTTAAGAGTTAATAGCAACACTGTCTTTTGTTAGCAGCAATCATCAGTTGATAGGATACTGAACTGAGCAAGAATTGAAATGTCATCTGTTACAAAAGTATTTCTATGTTCTATTTAGAATATTTAAATTTTACAGAAATAATAATTATTTAGTAAAACAAGTAATTTTTTTTTTTTTAATGCACAACCGCTATGTTATAAATTCGGGGGGAAAGGGGTGTAAAACTGTTGTCTCAAAGTCTCAAATGAAATGCATATGAAGAATGAAAACAAGAGGGCCTTAAGACTGTTCTCTCTGGAGAGGGCTCTGTCTGCGATTTGTTACAGGAACTATCTGTGGGGACAGTTAAAGAACCAGTCCACAGGCAATGCTGATTCTGCTTGTATATTGTGATAGGGGACCAATAACCACAGAAAATTTTAAAATGAAATATTTTTAAATATTACTTTTCTTTAAAGCTAATGTTATGCATCTTTCTTTCTAAGTCATTTTGTTCCGAAAGTGAAATGCTACTAAAGTTAACAGCAGCAATACTAAACAATACAATGGTTTATTATTCTTTTTTTTTTCACCTTATTATACTCCACATGAAGCTTTTCTTGCTCATTTTCTAATTTGTCCTTGATATTCCTCTGCTCAGCCATATTCTCCTGGATTTGAATCATGCGCATATTTCTCTCTATTTAAAAGAAAATTTCATTATTTCCTAGCCTTGGCTATATTTTCAAGTTCTACACACTGAAAAAAGTGAAGCAACAAAAAGCATAAAACCATTAAAAAGAAGCACACAATTATAGGTTTACTACACAGCCTCAGCAGAATGAACATCCCTAACATTTACTTTTTGCTGCATACAACAACCCAGTGTAGTTACTTAAATGTTGAGCTCTGATCAGCTATCCACTGGACAGTCAATGTGAAAAACATGCCATTCCACAAGTTTGTATTTGAAAGATGTTTTTTCTTTTCCTCAAACTTCTTTAAAAAGAAGTCAGTAACATTCTGTATATTGTGCAATAATATTTCTGACCTAAAATGAAAAAATAATTCGTATTTGCCTATTAACAAAGAAATACAAGAAGAAGTACAAATACAGCAAAATTATTTTTCACTGAGAAGAATATGCAATTTTTATCCTTACCAAGGTAGTAATTGACAAAATCAGCAGTGAGGGCTGGTTGTTTATGTTTTCTTCTTCCATCAACACTGGAACTAGTATCCGAAGTATCAACTGGAAAAATGTCTGTACTAATTCCCATTAATTCAGCTTTGCGCATAAGCTTGCGAATGGCTGAAGCACTGCTAGTAAGTGGTCGTGGTAGCTTCTCCCTGGGAACCCAGGCCTGTGGTCTGGTAGTACGAGCCAGCTCTGCCTTGGCACGATACTGCTGCAGTCTGGCATTGATTCGAGCCTACAACAAAAGTTTCCATGAATTACGAATATAAGGGAACAATTCAAAATCATTTTTGAGCTCCAACATTTCTGAAAGCAACTGCATCTTATTTTCAGTTTAACCCTTGAAGAATCTAATAAATACTGTTACAACATTTTGACTCAAGAAATACACTAACAGACTTCTGATTTTACTTCAAAAACCATACTTCAATAGCATTACTTTTTCACTAGGTTTTAGAAGATTCTAAGAAGAATTTAGAAGAATTTAGAACAGATTCCTTGATGAGGTTACTTCATTAACATGAATTATTGCTGGCTTTCAGACAATCCCTTCCAAAAACTATAATTTGACAGACCCACGAAAACTCACTGGGAAAAACCTTGGCTGACCTATTGAAAATACATTGAGTGTGGCCAACAGGTCAAGGGAGCTAATCCTCCCCTTCTACTCTGCTGTAGTGAGGCCACAACTGGAGAATCGTGTCCATTTCTGGGCTCCTCAGTTCAAGAAAGACAGGGAACTTCTAGAGAGCTCAACAAAGGACAAGAAAGATGACTAAGGGCCTGGAGCATCTACCTTATGAGGAAAGGCTGAGAGACCTGCGACTGTTCAGTCTGGAGAAGACTGAGGGGGGATCTTCTTAGTACTTGTAAATATCTAAAGAATGAGTGCCAAGAGGATGGGGCCAGCCTCTTTTCATCAGTGTCCAGCAACAGAACAAAAGGCAATGGCCACAAACAGGAAAACAGGAAGTTCCACACGAACATAAGAAAGAACTTCTTTACTTAGAGAACTACAGAGCAATAGAACAAGCAGCCCAGACAGACTGTGGACTCTCCTCCTCTGAAGGTATTCAGAACCCACCCGGAAGATTTCCTGTTTAACCTACTGCATGGAACCTGCTTTAGCAGGTTGGTTGGACTAGATGGTCTCCAGAGGTCCTTTCCAAACTCTATGATTCTGTTATTTATGTGATCAGTAAAATTTGGTTCCAAATACTATTTGGAATAGTATTTTTGCCATACTTGACATTCTTTTGTAGGAACTCCTTTTTCAATGCCCTCTCTCTTTACAATGTTAAACTAGTTTATTATTATCTGACAAAATCTTAACCTAAAGGGAACTGAAATCAGCAGAAGCTCACAATACATGTTGCTGATGACATCTGTATATTTGTGACCATCTGGGAGATCAGCCCCAGATCAATCAAGTTGTTGCTGACAGCTGGAAAAAAATTGTCATGTGGGAACCCTATGCAGCAGCAAGTCTGGCAGAAAATGACATCAATATACAAACCTTCAGAGGCAAAACTTCAGCTGACTATGAGTTAGAAGTTGTTCATTTGCTTGCATAAAGAAGCAGATAAACCAATCTGACTACCCCACCATATGGTATGAGATACTCCTCAGACCAAAGCAAAAAAGTCTGCATTTATACATATGCCATGTGTAAGGAACATCTTTGATTACAAACAGCATTGCTGAAGGTATTGTTATAGATGGAGTTTAATACGTTACCTTACTAGGTCTCAAACATTAAGAACCAAGAAACATGAGAAACATGCCTTGCAGGCTAATTTTAAGCCCAAGGGCTTTTATCTTGAACATTAATCAGCAAGCAAGAGATCCACCTGCATATGCCACCTTGCTTTATTCTTCACCAGAATAAACAAGGATGGCTTACATCTTCCTTGGTCTCGATGCTTCTCTACTTGATGACGTGCTCAGTTTGGAAGGTCTTGAGGTCATCTAATATGTCATGCAACTATATTCTCAGAGCCTAATTCCAGAAATAGCTGACAGATCAGACTGACTAGTCTAAATGAAATTCCTAACAGTAAGCATGGATTTAAGCAATTTTGAAGTATGTACTTTACTCAAGTAATGTACATTTCCTTTATTGATATAAAGGAAGTATTTCAACAGAATATTTTCCAGCAATCAATAACAGTCCTAGACAGTTACATATATTATATTCTAAGGATTTTCTTTCTTTTGGGACACAGGAATTGCCAAACTGTTTACTCAACTACTCCTGTCAGGGTAACAAAGCATTAAGCACCACCTTTTTCTCCTCTAGAAACGTGCCTCAAAAATCCACTTTCACAGCCGCACAACTTATTTGAACAACTGCATACTCATTTATCAATATTTGGAAACCTTACTTCAGCTTTAAAACTGCTACAGAAGTAAGCTTTTATTATGTTTGTATGTACACACATTATAGATTCTTATTTCTCAGACAAAAACTCTCCAGTAAATTCAACTATTTTTGTTGAAATAGGTCTTTTACCTCCTCATGCATACAATGTGCATATGAATTTATATGTACTTTGCGTCAGCTACCCAATCAGACATTTCTGGTACGTATTAAGAAACCTTTACAGTTCTAAAAATGCAAAGTAAGCACTCAAACAATTATTTCATAGAAATCTCATACTCATGGAGTCTTGCTTTGGAGGAAAGAGCAGGAAGAGAAAAAAATGCAGGGAACTTACTGGAATTAGTAGTACCACGTAACAAATGCAGAGCTCTAACCAAAGGCCTAAAAACACAGCAAGTGAGAGCCCCGCTGGACCCACACTAATTTTGCACAACCAATGCCTACCACAATGATATGAATACTATCCAGCATAATGATTTCTCCACTACATAATTCACATAATTGAGAGGTGAGAGTACTACACATTTATGTAGCTTGTTTTCAATCAAGTCATACCAAACTCCGCACCTCACAGAAATATTTTATTCAAAATTCTTCTGTGATAGTGTTTGCTCATATTCATTCTCAAATGCACGGCTCATTTTCAATTTAAATCTTCTTTGCTTATTTAAATATCCTTGAAGAACTAAAAAAATACATTTTTTTTTAAATCATGATATTGATCATATGAAAATTTATTTTCTGGTTATTATACTACAGCTCTCCCTTGAGAAAAAAGTTTTTTTTTTTTCTCCATAATTTCATTCTTCCATTATTTACAAAGCATCTGTCAAGGTCAAAAACAAATTAGGCACAATTCCTTCAAGTGCAAAGCTGCTTTTCTGCATAGCTCCTATTTGTCCACAGAATTCAGCATAGCTTTAGTCATGAAAGTCAAGAAGGCCACAAACTTCTCAGATCAAGGAAAAAATTAACCACACACATTAAACACAAATTCCCTTGGAAGGACTGAAATCTTTGTATCAACATATATCAGATGAGCTTATGCAGTAACAGTTCTGTATGGCTCAGCGAGTAGATAGGGATACAGATACTGCCCTTCAGGTATCTCCTACTCTGTACTACAGATGAAATACTTACTACATATTAAAAAAAAAACAAATGAAAACAGAAAACCTGCACATAAAATTCTAGTAAGTCCTACAACAAGTGAAAAACTGATCTAGCCAGAAAAATTTCCAGGCAAGCTGAACTCTTCAGCTTATTTCCAAGTATTATGACAGAAAACAAAGTAGGCTTCCACTGAATAATGACATAGAAATATGTCTTGTCTAGCTGTAGAAGAAAGTGTTAAAAAGAAATCTATGAATCACAGTGAAAATGTAATTACCATCTTCAGGCAAACAAATAAAATTTTTCAATTCAGTTAAGGACAGATTCTTAGCTGACAATAAGTTGCTTGAAAATAGTTCTCAGAAGCCCAAACCTGCACATAATTCACTGGTATGTGAACTATGTGCCATCAACACATTTCACATTTAATTCCCTACAACAAAAACAATTACCCATCCTTGTCCTTTCTTGTTTAGCATGGATGATTAATGCAGGTACCTTTGCATAAAAAATATAATACCTGAGCTTCTGGAGAAAGCTGTTTTTCTCTTTCCTGCAAGGACATTTTACAGTAAGATTGTAATGCCAAGTAGTTTTTCCGTTTCCATTTTCTGTCTAACCTGTCCGCATGCTGTTTACAATAAGCAAAAAACGGATCAGCTATATCCTGTTTCAGAGAAAACAAAGGAGAAGGAACAAAAGTAAGTTAAGACATACAATGCCAAAAGGCTCTAAAAAGCACAGACATTGTGCCAACAGATCATGTGTTCAAATACACTTTTTTTTTTTAAATATGTATGTTTCTAAATCAATTTTGTCATGTTGATATAATTGACCATATAAAGTGGCTTTCCATCTTTTTCACTGCATGACCCTGAACATTTTTAAATGCATTAAGTTAAGCAGTTAACTCAGTGCTGCTTCATCACAGCACTATTTTCTCATCCCAGAAAAAAACTGCAGAAGAAATACAAATCCATTTCACATATAACATTTACTGCTAACTCCTCACTGCTTCACTGTGTCATCTTTTGCATAAAATCCTGCAAGGAACTGACAAGTGAGTAGTATGAAAGTCAATATATTTCATTCTCTCAAATGATTTTTCAGTGATTTTTGTCTAATTAGTTATCTCTCACATTATTTTTTGTTCCTATTTCTCCTTCTTAGTTCCATCACATTTGCGCATTATCATGGCTGAAAGTTTATAGCAACTTTCAGCATATGCAAACACTGCAAGTAGTTTACAAATATCTGAGCCATGAGAAGATTCAGTCTGAGAAATACATTTCATTGCCAGCGTATTTTGAAAACTGCAGAAACAACATAATAAATATACAGATTAAGAAGAACTTGAAGCAGTCTTCCTACATTAGGCAATAAAAATCTTATAACTATTCTATCAAACTTTCCTTCACTCCACCTACAACCTGCAGAATAATAAAATCTGTAGAGGTTTTTCTTACAAAAAAAAATTTTTATTTTGATTTAGATTCTCAGAGTGTGTAACAACTTACTCTCAAAAATTAGCAGCTCCCTCAAGTTAGATTTTTTGAGGTCTTGACTAAAAATATTTTAGTTACAAAAAATTTGTAAGAAAATTTTAAGGTGAAAAGACAAGAATTCACATAGTTTCTGAAGAATCAGTGTTTCATATAATTTATTAGGGAGAGGAACACTGAGGTAACTGCAATCTTCCTATTTATCAGTCTCACAGATGCACACAATTTTGCGAACCCTTTAAGAGTCACCATTAGGTGGTTTGTTTTTTCATAAACAAAAGCTTCCGTGTCAATAGTGCAGGTAGTGCTTATTTGTGCGTTGCCTGTGATACTTCCTAAGGCAGTAAGTTAAATTGTGCAAATGTGAACGTGACAGGCTTAATCAAAATGATAAAAATCAGAATGAAGTTTGGCAACCTTTAAGTACTTATACTGTAAAACTGAGTTCTAAATAAGAGCTTTAAATCTGGATTGTTTTAATTATATTAAAAGGAAGATGACTGGTAAGAGCACGGATTAAAATTTATCAGTAAGCTGTAAATGTTTGCAATGGATTCCAATGCCTCAGAGTAACATTCCTACAAGGAAAGCCATACACAATATGGAGGAAACACTGGAAGAAATACACAAAAAATATAAATGCAGTTAATTTCTTAAGACACTTGAGACAGTTGTACTCTATGAAACACAGAGAATACTATACTACACCATGAAGTGTCAACCCAGGTGAAGTTCAATAAATACAGTTAGAATTAATTGTTCATTTATCTACAGAATATTAAGCTGACTTTCGTATAACCTCTATTCCTTTTTCCACATCATTTCAAAAGATGCTCAGAGTTGGCGAATTTCACGAACAAAGAGCCCTCTCTGGACAGTTCTTTTGCTTGGCCTACCACTTTACTCAGAAATAGTGAATAAAAAGGGCAGCATTTCAGGTCTTCCTCACAGGCTTTTCATGCAACCCTTTGATTATATCTTTTCCATAGGCACATCAGAACTACCTCTTCTGCTGCTGCTTCGGAGAGAAGGCCTTCCTTCTGAGCACAGGTCACATGGAAATAAGCTCTGCACATCCCAGCATCACAACTGATGCATACTCCAGTTCTGGCAAAACGAGGATCTTCACAAAAACTGCATTCCTGAATAAGAAAGGGTGAAAAATGTCACAGTAAGTATTGCTGGTGCATTTTGCTTAATATTTCATAATTTACAGCTTACATATAAATATAAAACAGGTAATGAGTTTACTCCTGCATGGTACAGAAACCAAGTATATTGCTAACATATGACAATATTTAAAGCTTCACCAATTCCAAACCCCAACAACTGACTTCATTTTCAACAAGCAATGGAAAAATGCTTAAACGACCTGAAGAACACGTGGGATGAACTTATACCCTCTGGATGACTGAAAGCCATAGATAACTCCATAACTTTCCTTTGATAAGCTACGAATGAGGAGCCAGTATGTGACAGAAGAAGAAAAAAAAATCAAGAAATGTAAATATCAATAAATAAGGTTTATGATTCACTTAAACACAATATTAAGGCTTTGCCTACGTACATTCTAAGCATAGCTGTTTTCAACACAGCAAACTGTTACCCACTAATGTGACCTGGAAAAAATATAAGCTTATTTTTCAGCCAGATTAGTTCCTTGGTCCGGTTCACCACAAATTCATACTGAACAGGTGTTCCAGCAAACTAAAGCAGTGAGTACCTAAGCAGGAATAAGCAAAAGGGAACAGAAGCTGCTTAAGCAGCACTGCTATCCAGTGTGTAAAGATGTCCTAAAATTACACAGCCACGCATTTCTTAATCTCTCACACACTGAGTACGGAGCAAAGCTGCATACCACCTAAAGAAATTATCTCCATGCAGATAGTTAAACAACAACAGAGAGGAACTGCAAATGAAATTCAGTGACAGAATAATCTCAAAACACTGCATACACTTCCTTAAAAAGGCACCCTTTATCTGTGCAACAGTAACACATAACAGAAAAGAAACTAATTGAATCATAGATTATTACTTTAAACCGATACTCCAGGGGGAAATTTAGCTAAGTAAGCTGTAACTTCCACACTTGATACAGCAAATAGGGATAGTTTACAGCTCTGAGTAATGAATCCTCATCTGTGCAGTTCACTCATCTTAGCCACAGTCTTGCTTCCATAATGTTAATAAATGTATGATTCCTTGCAACAATAAGGCTGTAAGACTTCATATGGAAACAAAAAAAAAAAAAAAAAAAAAAAGGAAAAAAAAAGGGTGAGCAAGCTACCAAACGTTTCTAAGCAATGTTAAATACCCCAGCAGGCTCATGCTGAATATGCTCCTAATATAGATAAGTTCCACACAGGCCATCCAGAGTGTTTAAATTTATTTTATAAAGTTTCTATATTTTTAAACAGTTACTACATATTCTAATTTAGTATTCAGCTTGACAAATTGACACCCTACGAAATTTACAATGCATAAATTAAGCATTAGAAAAGCAGTAGCACAGCTATCTTTCCTTACATTACCCCAACAGACATGGATTCTCTGCAATGTCTCCAGGGCTATAGCAACAATATTAAGCAAATTAGTGTTGGCCTTTGCCCTCTGCAATGATTTTCTGCATGTTTCGTGTGTGAACACCTTCGACCAGGACTGAGAACATTTACATGTAAAAAAAAAATTTAATAGTAGAGACATTTTTCTGTTCAGGTTTAGAGTCCCACACTCTTACGTTGTTTTGGTGCTGGTGATGGAGGAGGTTAATATTGCTTCGTAGCAACCCTATGCATTCTAGTTTATGATTACAAAGAACCTAAAGTAGTTCTTACTGCATGTACATCTGTCTCTTTCTTAATCCAACTCAATTTCCTTTCCTTCATTTCACATCCCATAAATCCTCTTCTCTCTCCATCCATACTTTGGCAATCTGCCACTAACTGACTTTAAAAGTATGTAACTGACACCTGTGTATAAAAATGAGGGAAGCTGAGAGACAAACAGTGACAGAAATTACAGAGAATAGCAGTAAGGAAAAAAAATAGCTGTAAGAAAAAAAAAGGGAGGGAAGAGCAAAGTTATAACAAACATGAACTTCATTGCATTTGCCTTCCTAAACCTCACTGCACTTGCTATAAACACGAGAAATAAGATTGGAAAGACATACGTTATTCCATGCAAAAATGTGAAATAAAGCTACTGGTTGGGAGTATATATCTTCTCAACTTACCTTGGCACCATACTTTGAATAATTCATTTCTGTAAGTGTTACTGGCCGCAATTTGTCAATATCTCCAAATGCCACTCCTGGAACATAGAGGGCACAAACAATATGGACCCACCTAAAACAGCAAATAAATACAGGTTACTGTTATCAATATTTTCTTCCCATCTTACGCTCACCATCTGCAGATTTTTAAGTACACGTAAATGTTACAGATGCTAGAAAAACAGTATCTAAATGAAAATACATTAGAAGCAAGGAGGGAATGCACATTTGGAATTTAAAAGCTAACAATGAATAGCAGCAACAATTTCTGGTACAACTGTGATTGCTTTGCTTGTCTGGATCAACAGCAAGGTTACCATCACATTCTGTTCTGACTGTTCTTAAGTAGTGTTCCACATCACTGTTTATGACAAATGAAAAGTATACTAAGATTCTGACATTACTTACAAAGCCTAGGTAGACTGATGGCGTGAGATGGTGGAGGTGAAGTTAGAGGTACAAAACTTATTCAGGTAGCAACGGGTTAACAGAAGAATCCCCATAACAGTAAAAACTACCTACAAGTCAACCCACTTCATTCTAAGGAACTAGTTAGTAAATCTGATCAAAACCCTAGAAACAATCAATTCATAGTGTTGTATCTGACAAGACTCTTTTCACCTGCATATTTTAAAGTAGAAGTTTTTATACTGTTGTTAACTACATGGGTTTGAGAAGCTAGATGATAAATTCACTGTACAACATAAAAAATTAAAACAGAAAAATACATAAACGAAATATAAATCTAGATGCTGTAGCCATATTACTTTGTCTTAATGGATTTCACTAGAGCTATCTGCATCCACAGTAGAACATTGTAACTAGTTGAAAACTCAATCAAAAGTCTTTAAATAACATGGTCCAAAGCTGACAGCAATCTAGCTGTCACAGAACAAGCTGAAATACTCAACTTCTTTCTGTAAAGTTCACGATGGTTTTTATTACAATATAAACACTTCAACACAAGAGCAGAACCCTCTACCTTAATATAATAAAACATGCAAAATCCTAGACTACTCTCTTTATTACAAGAACAGTTCATCTTCTATCTGTCTGCTTCCCCACAAAAACAAAGGAGACAGTATATTCCTCTGACAATTACAGAATCTCCAAGGTTGGAAAAGACCTCTAAGATCATCTAGTCCAACTGTTCACCTACCAGCAAAACTTCCCCACTAAATCATGTCCCTCAGTACAACTTCTAAACATATCCTAACACCTCCAGGGATGGTGACTCAACCACCTCCCTGGGCAGCCCATTCCAGAGCATAACCACTCTTTCAGAGAAGAAATTTTTCCTCATATCCAATTTAAACCTTCCCGGAAGCAACTTGAGGCCATTCCCTCTAGTCCTATTGCTAGCTACATGGGAGAAGAGGCCAACCCCCACCACGCCACAAGCTCCTTTCAGGTAGTTGTAAAGAGCAATAAAGCCTTGCCTGAGCCTTCTCCTTCTGCAGATTAAACAATCCCAGTTCCCTCAGCCGCTCTCCATAAGACTTGTGCTCCAAACCCTTCACAACTTTGTTCCCCTTCTCTGGACTTGCTCCAGGGCCTCAATGTCATTCTTGTAGTGAGGAGCCCAAAATGGAACACAGTACTCAAGGAGCAGCCTCACCAGAGTTGAACACAGGGGGATGATCACCTCCCTGGTCCTGCCGCCCTCACTACTTCTGATACAAGCCAGGATACCACTGGTCTTCTTTGCTACCTGGACACGTTGCTGCCTTATCTTCAGCTGAGCATCAACGAACACCCCCAGGTCCATTTCCTCCACACAGTCTTGCAACCACTCTGTCCCAAGCCTGTAGCATTGCCTGGGGTTGTTATGGCTAAGGTGCAGGAGCCAGCACTTAGTCTTGTTGAAGGTCATCCCACTGGCCTCAGCCCAACTATCCAGCATGTTCAGATCACTCTGAAGGGCCTTTCTACCTCTAGGCAGATCAACACTTCCTCCCAACTTGGTGTCATCTGCAAACTCAAACCCCTTGTCCAGGTCAATAAACATATTAAACAGGACAGGTCCCTGTACAGACCCCTGGGGAACACCACTCGTGACCAATCTCTAGTTGGATTTAACTCCCTGTGTCACCACTCTCCGCTCTCGTTCCTCCAGCCAGCCCTTTACCCACTAAAGAGTGTACTTGTCCAAGCCACAGGCTGCCAGCTTCCCCAGAAAAATACTTTGGGATGCAGTGCTAAAGGCTTTGCTGAAGTCTAGGTAGAGACTACGTCTACAGGCTTTCCCTCATCCACCACGTGGGTCACTCAATCGTAGAAAGAAATCAGGTTGGTCAAGCAGAACCTACCTTTCATGAACTCCTGCTGGCTGGGCTTGACCCCTCCCACTGTCCTGCACACGGCAAGTGATCTCACTAAAGATGAACTGTTCCATAACCTTCCCTGGCACTAACGTCAGGCTGACAGGTCTGTAATTCTCTGAATCCTCCTTATGACTCTTCTTGTAGATGGGAGTCACAATGGCAAACCTCCAATCCTCTGGGACCTCTCGACTGACCAGAACCACTGAGAGATGGTGGAAAGTGGCTCAGCAATCATCTCTGCTAGCACCCTCAGGTGGATCCCATCTGAAGAGCAATGGAGCACCTGGTACCATCTGGCAGCCAAAAGGACCAACCATACCCTGTGATGCATCAGGCCTCACACTGCCAGCTGGTAAAGGGAAGGGATTGTCCCACTCTGCTGAGCAGCCACACCTTGAGTACAGTGTGCAGGTAAGGGTGCCACAACACAAGAAGGACATACATTTGAGAGTATCCAAATGAGGGCTACAAAGATGGTGAAGGGTCTACAGGGCAAGATCTATGAGGAGCGGCTGAGGTGACTTGGTTTGTGCTGCCTAGAGCAGACTGAGGGGAAATGTCATGGCACCCTACATCTTCCTCACAGGGACAGCAAGGGTATAGGCACTGTATGGGAACTGCTGAGTCATGGCCTGAACCACTGATTGAGCACCTGGAGGAAAGACCCAGTCAGCCCTGGGAGCACAGGTGAAGGCAATTCACCTGTGCAACCAGAAGGGGTGGAGCCAGGCTCCACCCCTCTTAGGCCTCATTTAAGGGCTGACTGCCCCTGAGGAAGGATCTCTTCCTGGAGATCCCTCTTTGGTGGGAGCCTTTTCCTGCGAGCCCCAAATCTTCCGATCTGGGTGAGCACTGTATTTTCCTTCCACCTTTTGTAACGCTATTTCCATCACGTTAGTCCTGCTTATCGCTACAGGCACTCATCTCTTCTCTCCAGCAACAGGACCAAAGGAATGGTATGGAGCTGCATCAAGGAAGAGTCAGCTTGGTATTAGGCAAAGCTTCTTCAGCAGAGGGTGGCTGGGCCCTGGAACAGGCTGCCCAGGGCCATGGTCATGGCCCCAAGCCAACTGCAGTTCAAAAAGAATAGTGTGTGATTCTCCCTCTGCCCTTCCTTACCTTATCCAGAATTGGCTATAGCTTGGCCTAAACCACTACAGTAACTTTATGACATACATTACAAAAAGAGTGCACATGCATGAATGTATATTTAAATAAATATTACTAGAAGAAATATCTTCATAGACACACAATCTGTTCTTTTCAAAAAGAAATCAAAACACTACTTTTTACTTTTACATAGAAAATGCCTAATGTGAAATAAGACCTGTAACTTTGAAATAAAGAGATTGCTCCGATGTTAATGTATGTCTTGTAAATTCTGTGGGGTGTCTTTTCTACATACTTTCATTGATTTAAGATGTGTTAAATTAATTTGTATAAAAGGAAGTTACATATCCTCACAATTACTATTCTTAAAAAAAAAATCCAAGGCTCTGGTTGAAGATTTTGATAGTAAATTTAGGATACTGATTGCCTTAAAACTGACCCTCCAAAGTTCAATATAAAGATATGCATCTTCTACAAGCAGCTGCTTCTCAATTTAATTTGCACACTTTTTTCATGCTCCAGTGGTGTATTAAATGCTGCTACACTCGGTAAGAGTTTATCTACAGTAAACCCAACAGCTGGCTGCTTGCTTCATATTGACCTTCTCAAAATGTTTTAGAACATGTCAACCAAGTATTACAGTATTAGAGATGTAAACTGCCATTTTGGTGTGATTGGCACAGAAGTGCCTCATTTCCTTAGCCACCTTTATGTGAACTCAGACCTGAATCTTTACTACAAAAATATATAGAAATCAGTCAAGTTCACAGCTGAAGCCATTTCAGCTGCTTTTAATACCAGTTCTAAATATTTTCCTGCTCATTTGTTTAGCTGCACATGTTTTAGAAGATTGCAATTAAGACAAATTGGGTAATCAAAGAAGAATAATCTTCCTTGTTACTTCACCATCCATTTTGCTTGGAGCAATGATGACAGATGTTGATTAGGGAAGAAGAAAATCTCTATACTATAACAAGGACAGAATTCATATTCTTAGTTAATAGCATTTTGAGAAATAAAATTTCATAAATTCACATTTATGCTCATGAAACTGAGAGGTTAATGTGAAAAGGCTTCTGCTGAGAAATTAAGCACCTAATTATTCTAATGATTCATGTAGGAACAAAAAAATAATTCTAACTTGATTATGAACGGGAAACTGAATAGGTTTGGCCGCACTTTCCTGCAATTTCCATGCACTGATGCATATAAAGAAACACAGCAATGGTCCTGGCACGCATCCATAGCTTGCACTGTCCCATTCCCTAAAGATTTCAAATTTATTAATAAGCGATAGAAGAAAGAGAGAACAGTATTATTTACATTGGCTAGTATTATTTTTTTCTACTACATGAGCCTACCCACCCGGGAGAGTAAACCTCTACTCACTCATGACAGCCTCATCACATTATCCAAACACACAAAAATACAGTAACAGGGATAATAAACTGACATGTTACTGTCCACAGTCAACCAAGCAGGCATGTGCTTTTGCACACAGTACCAGCATCACTGATAAAACACTTCTACATCAATCAAAAACATACTACCATTAGAAATTTCAAGTGATAATGTTTAAAATGTTGTGTGATTTATATTACAATTATAGGAGAAATTACATAGGTAGCCCTTAAAGTACCTTAAAAAACACAGGAGAAAAAGACTGAAACATATGTTGCCAAGTGATATTAATTCTAGCACTTCCTAAATTGTTAGACAATTAACTTCAGTCTTAAGTAACATTTTGTCCACACAGCAACATTATGAAAGAACAGAGAATTAAAATTTGTTTAACTGTTACAACAGTTTTACTAGAGCTGCTCCAAAAGTAATACCTCCTATTTTATTATGTTGGCCCACAACATCAGAGGGGAATGTTAGCAGTACGGCAGTAGAAGCGGAATCTTCCCACAAATATTTTGTTACATTTCATGCTGTGTGATAGATGGCAGTAGAGGGGCAGTCTGACACGTGTCTGAAGCAAAGGTGCGTCACTGAATGTCTCCACGCAGAAGAAATGGCCCCCATTATACATCAACGTCTGTTTAACATTTATGGAGACCATATAGTGGATACTAGCACAGTGAGGCAGCAGGTGGTGTGTTTCAGCAGTGGCAACAGTGAGCCAACCCCACTGGTGCAGAACTTTACAAGCACAGCATACAGACTGTTGTTCATTGCTGGCCAAAATGCATAGCTAATGATGGTGACTATACTGAAAAATACTGTTTTGTAGCTGAGAATTTTCTCTATCAAGTAGCATTACTGTGTTCTTTGTATCTGTTGTAATTTCCATGAAAATCAATAGGAGACATTACTTCTGGAGCAACGTACACATAAAAAAGACGCACAGACACTGCTTACTCTAAGACTAATCAGAAATTGAGGACTGTACCCACAAAAATATTTTAAAACAGGCACAACTTCAAATACATTGTCAAAATTATTCACTGCAAATCTTGACTCATTTGTATAAATTCCCCCCACTAACAGTACATTATTTTCTTGTACTTTCAGTTCTTCCCCTCATAAGATGTATGTAGAAGACATGGATTGAGGAAAAGATTTAACAAGTATGTCTCTAAGACATATCTCAGCTACAAATTGAGAAGCTGAGCTCAAGGTATATCCAGTGCAGGAAGGCATCTCCAAAGATGATGTCAAACAAAGCTTTCTAAAATACCATCCAGAGCTCTGCTGATCTTTTAATGAGGAGAGGATCTGTTCATTACAGTATCGGCAATAGTACAAGTTTGCGTAACACAGGAAGGGGAAGAAAATGTTTTGGCATACATTACAAGACAGTTACAGTCATTCAGACACGATTCCCTGTATTTAAGTACAAAAAACTGTAAACTGTGAAGGCCATTACAAGACAGTAGACAGAAAAATACCAAGGATATGGTTATATTTTGTTATTTGCTGCTACCAAATATGTTGTTCTATAATATATAGCTTCATGTAAATGGTAATGTGCCTATCAATTCACACTGAACAACATGAAAGGTTTCACAGTAGAGACTGAAATTTCTGAATTTTAAAACATTTGTACTAATACTGAATAACTGAAATCTTTCCAGTTCATTCACAGTTATCGGTAAGATAAGTCTGCAGACTTTTACAATCCTGTGCATCAAGCAGATACTGTCAAATAGGATTAAGAAGGCTGCTCTTTACTTTGAAGAGCCCTACCAACAACTCAGATTGACTTCTTTCATTAACATGATCAATTAAAAGCTCATGAGAGGCCCAGCACCTGAAAGTTTTATATATTACCTCAAACCTGCAATTTACATAATTGTAAAATGTATGGGAAAATAACTTAATTGTTGTGACCTAAAAAATAATACATTCATTAACATTAGCCAAAAAACAGACATAACTGATAACTCTGCTCTCTCCTTATTGCAGAAAATAAGTTACCATTAACAACCATGTCTTAATTTATTTTTTAAATATGAAGAAATGGAAGATACTGCATAAGAAACATCTATTATATCCAATAAGACATCCCTACACATACAATGTGAATGTATGGTGATTTTGTGTTGGATAACAGGTATTATCATTTCCTGCAGTAAGTGGTGATTTATTGCCTCACTTAGAAACATCTGTTGCTCATACATCATTAAAATATCATGCTCAAATTCATGTTCAGACAACATCTTCCCAAATGGTGTGAAGAATATTAGGTGTGCAAAAAAATGATTGGATGACTGCCTATCCAATGAGCACCCAGCTCAAAACTGAACTAAGAAAAGGATTTTAATTTGTGACCCTACCGCCTATAGGAACAGGCTACAGTAAAATCCCATCTCATAAATACAAGCTGATATGCAATTTAAAATGTGACTTCTTCAGCCTTACCTGCCTGCATCTGTCTCCTTGAAGATCCCATCTTGGTTAGGACATAGTTCACAACTAGGTGTGACACCACATTTGCATGCATCGCAAAACCAGGGTTCAGTGGAATTTTCTGAAGCTGAGCTCATGATAGAATCACTCTCTCCATCAACACCATAGCAACCTTCACACATAAAAAAATGGAGGACAATATAAGGAAAGACAAGTAGGCATACAGTTCTTAGTTATGATTTTCAGCAGGAAATATACACACACTCAGTTTAATGATAATGAAAATCCCAAGAAAACTTCCAATATTTTTGCAAGAGTAATTTTTAGCACAAAATTTATT
This sequence comes from Numida meleagris, assembly GCF_002078875.1. Classification (NCBI taxonomy): domain Eukaryota; kingdom Metazoa; phylum Chordata; class Aves; order Galliformes; family Numididae; genus Numida; species Numida meleagris. Next base: position 25,875,028 of record NC_034410.1, on the reverse strand, counting down.
TTACAGAGGCTCTAATTCTAAAATGTGATTTATTATACAGAAATGTCTTAGATTGGAACCAAAAAATGAAAGGAAAAGGTTTACTTTACTTTGTTGTTTTAGCCTATTCATTAAGAAGTTAAAAACACAGACTTAAATCAACCCACGAAGATTGAGCAAGAAACAATGCATTTTTTCAATTAAAGAAATATATTTCAAGTTAAATATAACATCTAAGGAAAATTTTAAGAAATTCTATAAAATACTGAAATATGCTATTTCTTAGTGTCTACAGACAATTCTCAGTGTCTTTAAACATTTATAATCCTGTAAGATCCTTTGTACACCTTTCCTCCACTGTGGCAGCTCTAGAGCTTCTGCTGATCTACATATCTTCCTGTGCAGCCTGGAAAGTCTACTTTCAGTTGAATTAACAGTCTTACCAAATCATAACATGGTTTCTTAAATTCTGAAGAACTAGCAGCATGTGAAGGATCCACGTGTGTCATGGGTCAGGTTCAAGGTCTGAGAGCATGTCCAGGGTTCAAGATATTCCTACCTTTCTCCTTCTCACTACCCTGAAATAAACTTTTTTTTTCTTTTTTTAAACAAGTTGGTCATGCCAGCAGTATGCGGTCAACAAACATCCATTCCACTTTTCCACTTCACATTCAATATCCAATTTGGCAAGAGAAAATACACACAAGAAAAACCAAACATATTCTTACAACCCCTGAAGCATAAAGTTTAAAAGACCTTTTGTAACTTTAAAATCAAAGTATTATTTGACAAGCACAGATTGAGTTTTGGCAGACCACTTCACTTAAAAATGTTTTTATGTATTCAATCATCATTATCATTTTTAGCTGGTTTTAAATTATGATTAAATTCATTCAGTGTCTCAATTCTTTTTTGGTATACTCAGTGTATTTTTTTAATGTTTTTTTTAAGGTGTCACTGCATGCTTAACCACCAGAAGGTTAGGAAAACTGTTCTTCAAAACAATTTAGAAGCTTGTTACTTCAATTTTGGGCAAGAGTAAGAGTGGTACTACAACTGATGTAAATGATAAAGAGAAGGAAAATCATAAAGCTTATTACCAGAAAACTATACTTCTGCATATGCCACACCGAATATTTATCTGCTGCTCAGCACGGAAAAGAATTTCACTGTCAACATTAAAGCAGAGACTTTACTGAAAGATTAAATTCAGTTGCTTGCCAGGTAAGAGTGATCAAGTAGCAATTTTGCTTGCACAGCAGTTAAATTCTTTAATTTTATCATTAAATAGCAATGCAATTTATTAGTTTGGTTCTCTACCCACTGACTGTAATAAAATAGCAACAGTGCTCTAACCCACCTCATGACAGGAACAGAGATAATAGACTGAAATTACATTCAGGAAATAAGCAGCAACACTATAGGTACCATTTAAGAAATACAGTCCTCCATTACAGCATGAGGTTCATCAGTAAGTATTAAACCAAGGCAAAAGAATGTTTTTGGTTTTGTTTTTTTTTTAAGAATAAAAAGTATTCCAGAATCAAGAGATAGATAATGCTCAGAAGTCCATCCCCAGACAAGATTCATTAGGTATTAGGTATTTTATGAAATACTGTCTAGCTCATTTATAAACTGATTTCATTTTCTTTAGTGTCCTAGCAGCTTTAAGGAGTACTCCAGAAAGCCATTTTTTAAGCTGTAGCACCACAATCTTGAATAACTGCTAGCAAAACTTCTTTTAAACAATTACATTAATGTACAAACACATAGCTCACTGATATCACACAGCTGAAGAAAAATTTAGACTTTTTTTTTAAAGTCCTACAGACTGTTCGTAAAAACATTTCCCTAAATCTACTTCTTAAAAATTACATAACAGTATAGAGGAGAAATACTCTCATCAGTCAATACAGCAAAATAAGATTAGTTTCTTCCAAATACTGATTCTTCTTCACAATCAAGAGTAATTAGATTTGCTTTTCTAAACAAAGTGTCATCAGCCTACTAAAATTAGAATGGTGTCATACTTCACTCTGAAGCATTTGCCTGGTTACACTTATCATTCATTTATAGCTAACATTTTTCCTCCTTCTTCCTAAAAAACTTCTACATACATTAGCTGTAATTATTTCCATCCTTGTCACGTATGTTGACATCAAAATTGTTTTTTCTGTAACAACATAAATTTAGGTCATTTTCTCATGAGAATAAAGCTTTCAGGATTTATAACTCAAACATTTTTTCCTAATTCATACAACTGTCTTAGTGACAGCTTTAAAGACTTCAAGATCTCTAATAGACACAAGAAGGCATTTACTCTTTTCCCTGTCATTCAGCAAAACCTAAATAACATACTGTTACAAGCAGCAGAAGGGATGGTCATTAGCTGGAGAAAATACACCAGATTTCCACTACGGGTTGATGTCCTTGTTTCAGCTGGGACAGAGTTAATTTTCTGCCCAGCAGCTGGTATAGTGCTATATTTTGGATTTAGGATTAGAATAATGTTGATATTACACCAGTGTTTTAGTTGTTACAGAGCAGTGCTTACACATAGCCAAGGACTTTCCATCTACTCACGCTGCCCTAGCAGCAAGGAGATGGAGATGCACAAGGATCTGGGAGAGGACAGAACCAGAACTGCTGATCCAGACTGACCAAAGGGATGTTCTATACAATATGGCATCATGCTCAGCAATAAATCAGGGGGAAGGGATGGCCAGGGTGGGACACCGCTGCTGCTTGGGGGCTGGCTGGGCTTCGATGGAAGTGGCAAGGAAGTTCCTTCCAGTGGCAAGGAATTGCACTGTGCATTGCTCTTTTTGTATATTCTTTTATCAGCATTATTTTCCCTTTTCTATCCTACTAAATCATCTTTATCACAACCCACATGTTTTACCTTTTTATTCATTTATTTTCTCATTCTCTCAATCATTCCTTTAGGAAAGAGAGCTGGAGTGAGCAAATGGCTGCACGGTCCTGAGCTGCCTAAGTTAAACCACAACAAGCAACAAACACACCAAAACAATCTTGTCCACAAGAGCTGGAAGAAAGGAAATCTGGCCGGTAAGAATGCCGCTGGCTGGCAAATAAAGCTAGTGAAGCAAAAATACAATACAAAACAGTGTTCCACAGAGTCTATGATTCTCTACCTAAAACCACCACATTCAGTAGTAGCTTTTTATACCCACAAATATAAAGTCATTATCTTTAACCATGAGGACAAGAACTTCACTGTGCAGTGTTCACAGAATGTACTTTATAATTATTTTGAATAGTGGCATAGATGAATTTGAGTATACTGCAAAATAATTCTGAACTCTTTAACAGGCCTGGAGAATTTACTTTCTAGCAGCAGTTAACACTAATATATATAGACCAGTGAAGCACACAATATTTAAACTCAGCTTACTAAACAATATTTTTAAACAGGTATTCAGGTAAAGCACTATAAATAATTTCTAATCGAGTTTTGGGACTCAATAATTAAAATTTAATTTTGATCTAATAATACTTAAAAAGTTGGGTCACTAAATTAATTAGAAACTAACAGATAGTGTATTTTAGTAAAATTAAAAATTAGTAGCCTAATCTTTAAAGAATAAAGTTTTCATGATTCCAAACAAGTTACATAAAAAAGTAATAGATGACAAAATGTTTGTTCCAACTGGAAGAGCACAGATAACACAGTAATTACTTAATTTGACATTAAGACGCCAAATGTACAGGAAGAGCTGTAACAATTACTTTTGTTGTTTCTTATTTATTTAAAAAAAAATCCACTTAGTTTTACTTCAATTGACATATGAAGACAAAAGCACAAAACCCTACTGTAGAAACGTATGGACTGGGCTAAAACTCAATTTCAGCCTAGGTAAAAGCCCAACAGCTGCAAACTCTGTCAAAGGTAAAGAAAGCTGCTAAGTAGCTTCAAAATTTAGAAAAAAAAAATCTCAAAATTTCTCAGTATACTGAGTTCATGTTTTCCTGCTGTTGTAATTCTAACTGCCAACTGAAAGCCCAAGTTAATCAGATTAATATCACTTTTTTTAAAATGATTAATGGAATGTTACATGCACACACAAACTGGGCACAATTTATCAAGTACATACAAGCAAGCAAATATGATGAAAAAGATGGATTTGCAGTTCTAAACTAAACTACACTTTCAATGGCTGTCAATTAATTTCAAATAACATTTTGACAACCATCCTAACAGACACACGTCATTTTCTAAGTTGAAAAATAAGATAAGTGTTTTCTACTGCGGAGCCGTAACACAGCTTGTGTATTAAATCAGGCAGCATAGAAGCATTTGATAAAAAAACTAAATGCAGTTTTTTCCACAGCTGCCTGAAAGATTACAATATAGAGATCATGAGTTGAGTCTATAAAAACAGATGTATTTTCTTATTTTACCAAAGTACTATCCTTCTATCTCAGTTAATTCTTTTACTATTTCATTTTAGGATCCTTAAAACTTTGAGGTGTACAGAGGTTCAGTTTATTATCATGTGCCTTCCTTTCCAGTGCCTGAAAAAAAAATGTCCTTTTAATGAAGATTTTGAGTGTTACTTTTACGTCTCTTTAAAATGCATAGGCACACAGATATGAAACAGCTGCTTGACAAATCTTTCCCATCTTTTTAAGTCATTGATATGATGAGCGTGACAAAGCTGCTCTATCTAATCCTTCTGTACTAATTGTTGGGAATTGTGGTTTTTGAAACAGAAAGAAACGTAACAGCTCACTGCAAGTCTATCTCACAAGCACCATTAGGAGGTAATCTTCCAGGTTTTTCCTCAAAGCAGCACAGTTGTTTAGGTGGTATGACACCTTAGGATTGAAAGGATAACAAGGAAAAGATCATTCTTGTAATGGAAACTGTAGGTTTCAGTTATTAGCGTTACTGCACCTGGGATCTCGTCAGCATTAAGTCCACCATCTAGCCCTTTCACCTGAAACTGTCATAACAAAAAAACCACCAACGTTTCAAACAGCTGAAAATGCATGCTGTGTTTCCTAAGTGTTCATAGAATTCTGAATTTTGGATCTTTGGACTATGAGAGAGCCTATTCTCAACCAGTGTTCACAAAGTGAACATGTTTATGTATTCCTTATTATTCTGTCACTCCACGTCTGCCACTTCCTTGAATGCTTCTTGCACCAAGCAATAAAACTATATGGGAGTAAACGGCATGAATTTAAATACATGAAAGTCAAAAAGTTGAAATTCTCTTAACATTTAATCTTCCACAAACTGCATCTATGTATTATGACTGCAGTTGTCTACTGAATGCAATTTCATACAAAAAACTAACTTTATTTTATGATTTTAAGTCCACCATAGACTGCCATTAGCTTATTTTTATGCATTATCATTAAAATGAAATTACAAACACTAAAATGCTAGCATTAAAACAAGTGTTCTGAAATGTATGCCATGGAGGGAAAAGGGAAGACAGAACTAATTCTCGCCAAGAATAATTTTTTGCCAGTCAAACTAAACATCTGCATATGCTAACAACAGCTACATATATTTTGAATCCTGATCTAATTATAAAGCTCATGAAAGCATGAACTTAAGCAAACTGTAGGTTTAAAAAAAAACAAAACGCTGTGAGACAACAATATTTTAAATATGTTACATTCAATCCTTAACTGAATCAGGAGTTTAGAATAAAGACATAAACTGCGCACAATAAATCTAGAAGACTATTTTTATTTAGTGAAGTGAGTACTAGAGTACATAATATAACAAAATGAATGTTTCCACGAGACAGAAGCAGACCGAGGTAAGCACCAAAATTAAAGCATATGGAGACTACGCTACTGCTTTTAGCAAGTTAAGCTTTATTTCCCACCATATCCAGCATAGTAAAGTAAAAAACAAACAGAGAGGATGGAAATGTAACAGCTAAAAAAAAAAAAGTGGAACTTCTCTTATTTAATTCCCAGCAAATAGGACAAGGGCAATAGCTGGCAAGTGTACTACCTACAGTTACGTCATATCCTATGATATGCACCAAACATTCTCTTCAGACACACTGCAATCAATATGTCAAGACAACTGACATCCCAGTTGGGGGCGTCCTGCTATTACAAGATCTTACTACAAAAGCATTTATCCAAAGTGACAGATTACTGCCTAAAGAAGATATTTTTTTTTGTAAAAAGAAATGAGAATTATTTGTATGCAGAAGTAAGCATACAAGCAACTGCACAGCTACAAATTCAAAAGATATTTTTTCCAGCAATATAAGCTGCTTTTTTCCCCTTAAGAAAAAAGAATAGATTGATATGTGAAATGAGGACAAATGTAGTTGATGAACGTAATAATTTATACGCTGAACTTAGATTTTTTTTTTTTTTAGACATAAAAATGTAAAGTATAAGACTGGGTATTAGTATATACGTGTATATTGCTTGTGTAGGTTATGGGGTAGTTACAGACTCTTGTCATTTTTTGCGAGTTACTTGCTGTTCAAAGGTTACAGAGTTTTTGCCAGGTGTCTGCATCAGAAAGATGTGTCTTAGGACAAGTCATGCAGGCCGCGTATATCATACAAACACCACACAAAGGGTTGCCCTTGAACGGAAATAAATTTCTAGCAATCTCAACATTTGTCAGTAAGGCAAGCAGAAGAGTTCATTAAACACCCACAGTTTCATGTCCAAACCAGAATCTCCCTATACACCTTGGCCACATAATAATGTTTCTCCAGAGCTCTGACAAAGTTACTCCCAGATGAGTTATCACTCCTCTTTCCTATGGAAGACATCATGCAATTAATGCAAGAAAGCAAATCAAAAGGAATGTAAATCATTACTGAGCAGGCAAATACTATACCGGGTATTTAAGGTGCTTGTATCAAATACTCAGGTGCACATGTAATGAGCAGTATGCACAGAGGGAAGCTAGCTGTGCTAGGAAACCCAAACTACGTGGAGCAAGAGTGAAGTGAGATCTGGACTGTGACATGAGTTCAAGAGTTACAGTACATGTTTTAACTTTAACACTGTCAGTAAAATTATGAGGTCAAGGCTAGTTGTTATGTGCCACATCCAATTCTTATCTCATCTCTCTACCTTTTTGGTACAGCAAAAACACATGCAGAAGTCCCTTTCTTTTAGGAGATCTCCTTTTCTCATGATCTTCTAACCCTGTAGTACAATCAAATTTGTATACTGAAATACATAAGACAAAATTTCATCTGATATTAAATCCTAGAGCCTTGAAAATATAATCTATAGTTAGGTGTATTTGCAAAATGTCATTAATTCCACAGGTATATGTAGACTATGACCTATCCTCTACTTGCTTGCATTAGCTTTCCTAAAATAGATGAATGCAATACTAAAAAGAATCCATGTGGCACTACAAAAAATTACTCACCAGAGTTCAAAGGCTTAATTTTTTGAAGTAAAAATTTTAATGAAAGTAAAGCTTATGCTTTCCTCATGCATTAAGAATGAAGGAATTGTATTACCTTCATGCACTGTTATTCCACAGTTGTCACACTGGATTATTTCATCAGCATCTTCACTGTTATCTCCAAGACAAACGCAACAAATCAAAATATGGTCCATTTTCTGGGAACTCCAATTTTGGGACTTCTCAAGGATCAACGAGTCCTAATATCAAGAAATGAATGCACGTGAATTATGACAGGAACTTCAATTTTATTTAAAACAGAAGATCTGTTATTTGTTCAATTTTGTGGAAAAAAAAATAAATAAAAAAGCTTCATATACTTCTTTGTTGTTGTTGTCAAAACATTAAATCTCTTCATCCACAAAATTAAGAGCTAGGATGGATACAATCTGATCTTGCTAAATTTGTAGTTCTGTTAATATTGAGATCATATATTTGACTTTAAGTTATGCTCTATAAGAAGGAACACACACAGACAGCCATCTAAAAAGGAAAAGAGGACCACCAGAAAAAAAAAAAGGTGACCTTCAATATCCTAATATTTAGAAAAGAGGATTTCCTTTGTTGGGAAAAAAAAACAGACAAAAAACCAAAAATCTTCTTGTATTGAAACTGGGAAATAAAGAGCTAACAAAAGCCTGCCAAGTCTTCACTTAAAGTATAACAATTTATTGACTCAGTTGTTTTATTGCTATATGCAAATTTATATGCCTCTATGGAAAACCGTATATTAAAACAACTTATCTTCTTCTTAAAGGATATGCACAATAAGTTCATCGCTCATTTTAGCAACCTTCAATGTGTAGTGCACCACTCGAACAATTCCCTTTTAACATGGAATTTCTTTAAGGAAACAGAGCAGTGTATCACAAACCAAATAAAGTTGGACGCAAATTTCCATTTTGAGTGCTGCAGTGTATTAAATAGGGAAAAAAATTAAGGTAGAAAGTTCCCTTTCAAACATCTTTTTCCACTCCATTCTCCCCATTTATGAATTAAAAAAAAAAAAACAGTACCAATACAGTGCTTTCATACCCAAACAGATAAAAATTATTATGAATGGTAAGTGAAACAGATATTCTTCCTCAAAGACCTTAAATTCTTCACTAATCTATGCAATTATTAGTCTATGGTAGTCTGTCAATCTGATACAGTATGTCTCTGCTCTGCTCAAAGTTCTCAAAGAATCACTGATGAAGTCGTTTTGTACTTTAGGTTTATCCACAGCAGGTATTTGGAGAGTGGGATGTATACCTTTGCTTTTTCTAGATGGTCTCAGCTGGCTTATTCCAAATAGAAGTGGCTTGTTACAAAATTTTTGAGACAAGAAGGTTCAAAGATACCTCTGGCTATGGAATCTGCCATTCTCTAAAGAAAAGAAAGATGACCTACAAAATACAAACCAAAAAACTCCACCTCATCTAAAGGTAAAAATAAAAATAAAATGAAAATGAAAGACAACATAATTGTTCGTAAGATCATGCTTTTCCCCTACAGAGTACAGGCTTACTGAGCATTTCTTCCAACAACTTCCCTTTAGGAGGAAACTATGATGTACTTGGAGTCAAGCAAGAAACTTGCACATATTCTCAAAAATACTGTGTCCCACCATTATTCATAATATACACACCCTTCAGACAGGAAGACAGTAGATATTCCCTAACTTGGGCAGATTAACTGTTAAGTAGCACCTGCTTGTTGGAAGCATCTCACATGCCTACAGAAACAGCTTTTTCTATCAATACTTTTGACTTAAACTGTTACTTGGCTTCATTAACATAAGCTTAAAATACATCTACTCTCACAGAAGTCCAAAGTCTAGTAACTAAAAAAAGAACATTACAGTAAATGCACAAAATTGCACTATAAAAAAAACACATAAGCAAACCTGAGCAAAACAAAAAAACAGTGATGGAAGGTCATCAAATTTGAATCTGGAGTTAGGATTTGCAGCCATATTGCCTTACATTACGTGAAGACAGCCAGCAGGTCAAATGCACACCAGAATAACTGTTTTCCATGCAGACAGAGAGGCAGGCCTGGAAAAAAAGGCAGGAACTGCTGCCACCTCCCAGACAACTCCTGTTCCCTATCCACGTGAGAGTAAGGATTTCATTCAAGCTATATGCCTGCCTATTTATAAACTTAACGAGATCTTAAAAACAACAATTATCACAACCACCTCATTGGGAATAGGAGAATCCCATGAAGTGGTAGCAATTTACAAAATGATGCTTGACCTTACTCTGCTCAATACAGCACATAAGCACATAGCATTTCATTACAGCACAGGTTAAAATACTCTCTATACACACCTCAAAATACTTTAAGTGTAGAAAAAATGAAATAAAAATTGCACACGAGTCAAAAAAGGAACTGGGCAGCAAAGAATGCATAGTAAGGACACTACTACAATATTCAGAGTTAACTACCTGAACATTCTTTCCTGCAGTAATTATGCCTTAAGACATCTGGTTTTCTAAGAACTTAGCTTCTGCAATGTAATGAGATTTTGCAAGGCAGCATTTTTTTCCATAGTACCAGCAAGCGTGCTGTTAAAAATGCAGTTGAATATTAATCTAAAAATGAGTCTAGAATTTAGTCTACAGATCCCATTGCAAGACCCTTTGCCAGAAGATCTGTTCACAAACAGCATTTGAATTTACAGTTACAGAATTATAACGTGAACTTCAACATTTCAAATTTTTATCTTTTGATTAATGCCTTAATTTCAAGGAAGAACATATGCATATTAAGAAGCTTCTCAAAAGATGCATTTTCAGACCACTCAGAGAAAATGAAGCCAATTTCAGAAACTAAGTCAATGGAAATTAAGGACATATTCAAGAATATATCCCTAAGAATCTAGGTTTACATTTCCATTCTGATATGGAAAACAACACTGGAAGGAAATTGCCTATCTCACAATGATGATCTGGTTCATCACTGATACTGGTAAAGCCCTTTCAGCTCCTGAGCAAAGACAGTACGGGTAATGACACAAGAATTACAGAGCTTGATAATGAAAGATAAACAGTAGCCAGATCAGGATAGAAAGATTTTTATCCCTGCCAAAACGAAACCATTTCACAGGCCAACTTAGATGTGTAACAACAGGGAAACAGTCTGCAGACTGCAAATGACACACAAGTTTAAAAACAATAGTAAAAGTACTTCATCCACACCCAAGCAGCATCTATGATAATAAACGACATTTCTAAGCATCATCATTCATTTAGATATAAAACCAGTACATATCTACAGAAAATTCAAAAAACAAAAAACAACAACAAAAAAAACACCACTAAAACACTAGAACTATCATTTTTAAACAATTATTGCATTATTTCTTGTTATTAGAACTGCACAGCTTGTTCACAATTATACATATGCACGTACATAAATATATATATAGCAACATCTGGAACAGAGACCACTCATTCCTCCAATTATTTTACTTAGTCCTCATTAAAATAAAGTCTAAATGAAGCAGCAAAACTTTAAATTGTTACACCCCTATCATTTAACAAATGTTTCATTAACATTGCAATTGTTTCCTGAAATAGAATGTAGATTTTACAATAACTCTTTTAATTTGTTTAGGATTTTGCTACTGGAGGAGTTGAAGTCAGCCATCCTGACAACCTAGTACCTTTTAATTTTTCCATGGGCACAATATCTAAGGCAACTGTAACAGTAAGGGAAAAGAAAGTTTCATTATTAAACACTTACCACAGATTTTTCAGATTCTACAAATAGAAAATAGTTAATGTAATGATTAAGTGCCCAAATACTTCTAAGGACTGTAAGAAATTACTTCACTTGTGTGCATTATACGTAAAATCAACATAATTGTCACAACTGTCCTTAGATTTTAAACTCAACTGTGCATATTTATTTACTTTGAATTCTAGCACTCAGACTTGGATGGTTGTGACAAAGAAGGGCTGGGATGAAGAGTAACCTATTATTTAGCTATTACGAGAACGTGATGTTTCTAATTTTTGTAACATTACAGATGTGCTACATCTAGCCTACAACAGACCTAAACGTCTCTCTATTACATGCTGATTTGCAGACCAGACCTTGTATTTGCTTCAGAATTAATCCAATCCCCCTTCCCATTAAAGCCAAGAGAAGTCTGTCTATCGACTTTAGTGGCAATGGATCGGCCAAATGGTCCAAGCAAGTTTACTTAATAAGCACTGAGTGCTTATTTAGCTCAATTTTGCTGCTTTGTTTATTCCTCTAAACACAACGTCAGCCAATCAGTTTAACTTTTCAAATTAACAGAACAGCACTGGGGAGTAGTTTCCATTTCTCAACAGATATATTATAGAAAGTTGGTTGCACTACCTCATTACTCTTGCTTTGCGAAAGAGCCAGGCTATCATTTGTCAGTTCCTCATCATCTGCATTATTTCTGTTAAGAACTTTACTCTTCTTCTTCTTGGATCCTCCATCACTAGCTGTGCTGCTATTATCTTCTTCGTTACCTTCCTCATCATTGTCATCCTCATCACTTCCACTCCCATCATCTTCATCATCCTCATTATCTCCATCACTCCCTTCTTTTCGCAGAGCATTTTTTCCTTTTTTCTTCTCAGGAGTAGGCCGCCAGTCATTGTCATCTTCACTATCATAATCATCCATATCATTTAGTTCTTCCATTGATACAAAGTCCAATAAAGGTCGGTTCCTGCGCAAATTCCATTTTTTTGGTTCACTCGCTTGTTCATCAGCCACAGGATCAGTTTCAGCTGCTTTCTCTTTTTCTTTCTTCTTTTTTGGCTTTTCTTCTTCATCTTCTTGTTCCTTCTTTTCAGTTTTAATTACCTCTTTGTCTGCTGTTGGCAATTCTTCTTCAGTGGAGCTCTTTGGCAGTTGCTCTTCTACTTTCTCTTCTGCTGGTTCCTCCTCCAAGATATTTTCTTCTGATTCAGTACAGGAACCTTCTCCACTGTCCTTTGATGCATCTTCGCTTCCATGATCACTTCCTTCAGAATCTGTTGAGTATATGAAAATTTAAAAAGAAGTTCCGAAACAAACGTACCCCCAAAAATAAAATCTGTTGAAGCAAGTTGTTAAACAAAAGAATGATGCATGTTCCTCCCTCATAAGGAAATCCACCTATTTTTTTTTCAGTTGATGTCCAAATACTGCTATTTCAAGTGGTATGTTGAGAATCTGTTAAACATGAGTGCATTTTCAAATGGCAAAAAAGATAGTAAAATTTATTAAATGAACATTTAATGTTCATTTAAACTGCAGCTCATATTAACAATAACTGAAGTGTCATCTTAATGAAAGAGTATTCAGTTTTTAATTTTTGGAGACATTTTCTAAATTAAAAAAATTCTAAATTTTAAAAAATGAAGAGTTTATATAACAACTAATAATAATGTGATTAATCCTATAAATTCATTTCTGGTACAGGTTTATTTTTATGGCTTGGGGTTTCTTTCAATATTAGTTAATTATCAATCACATGAACTATCCTTCATTCAGCATTAAGTCTGAACAACAATGCTTAAATTCTAACTTTAGACCACTCACATGATATTCTTCTGGGTGCATTAATTAACACAAGCCAGTTTGTGCAAGATCAAGGAACAAAAGAGGATTCATAAGTAAAAAAAAAAATCATAAAAAATAAAGGCATCTGTAATACAAAGTACACAAGAATTACTGAAAAAGATGACAAGCAAACTTGTTAAATTTTAAAACATCATCCTCCTTGACTGTCTTCCATCTTATATCTTCCTACCGCTTTTCATTTACAGTACTTGTTTTAATGAAGGAAAACCCAAGAGAAGATTTTTAAAAAAGTATAAATTTTCTTGATCCAATGTATAGATCAATTTTGCAATGGCTACAGTTTTCAGTTTGTTCAGAGCCTTCATCAACTCCTGTTTGCACTGCCAGATGTTATTAAATAGATGGAGAGAATAAACATTTTTTTTAAATGTTCACGCACCAAAATCTTTACATTCACTTTACTTACCACACACACAAATACAGCACTGATTTTATCACCTTACCAAGAGAGAATTTCTGTGCGTAACCATCTCTTTACAAAGCCAAATAAAGAAAGAGTTGGGCCAACATACTTTCTAAGGCATGTACATTTTGAGCACATGCTGCACACTTCATACACGCCATTTATTCCCACCCACAGAATATGACTGACCAGCAATTCAGCTGTTACATGAATGTATTGGTCAATTTTGGTTTTATGCGTATACCTATGAGTGGAAGTGGAAAGAATCTGATGACGAGATCATATAATTATCAGCATGAGAAAGCACATCAGTGCTACCACTACTGATCAGAACACTGCTGCTACCAGGTGAATCATAGTCCCATTACAAGTTGATAAAAAGGAAGTTTTATTGAAGTCTTCTACTCAAAGAGTAATTCCCCACCCCTACCATAACTGCTTGTAACTGAAGTACAAGCATAATTAACTCCAATTTTGAAATGCTAGAATACTTTTTAGAAGTGCCTAAGAAAGAAAAGCAATACTAACTAATATGCAATATAGCAAATAATTCTTACATTACAGTAGCTTTGTTTGGATTCTTACTTGCCAGATCTCATGACCATTTTAAAGCCAAGTCAAAGTTAGACTTTTACACTAGACATTTGTTACAGATTAAATGCTAAATGTATGTTTGATAGTGAATTGTATTTTAATATTACAGGCTCCTACTGACAATGCATCAAAATAGTATACAGCTTTGCAATGTTAAAATTATTTTCACAAGTTTTTATTGCCTTATAATACATACATATATTGTAGCAATATTGTACCAAAACAATATTTTAAGATTTTTGGACACTTTAATTCCATGGTTGCATTTCTGAACAGCCTTAGATTTCTTGTGAATTTAAAATTCCAATTCATTTTGAGGTGGAACTTTGGCCTGAGGATCATTTCCTTTGTAACAGCACCCAATTAACCAACAGTGAATTTTGTACATCCAAACTGCTGTACTAAGAATACTGTCCAGCTGCTGTATGCCATACAGACAACACAAAGCAGAGAACGAATAAACCTAAGTTTCATTCACTTCTCACCTTCAAATTCTCTCTTTTGCCTGCAAGTTACATTTTTTTATTTTCTATCTGCATGCATGCACATACCAGAGATACCTACACTAAGGGATATCCCTATTTGAATGCATCCAGTGTGACAGGTATTTCTCTAGAAAGAGCTGTTCTGTGATAACAGCTATTTTTGCAGCTGTTCTTCCGTCAGATGCACTTTCAGTTAGAAAGAGGCTGTAGTGTACAATTTTCTCCTTGAAAGAAATTCTTAAAGAACAGCTCTTTCAAATTGGCAACCATATAATGTCATCTCCTATGGAAGAGAGTCAAGCTACCCTTAGTAAAAGATAGGGCCAGATACACTGTCAAATAGTGAAGAATACAGAGATCTGCTGAGGACAAATATTAGAGATAACAGTTGGGAGAAAGGCATTATTTACTTCTGTACAAATTGTAGCTTTAACTGCTGAGCACAGGAGCAGGCGGCAATCATACCCAGAAGGGGTAACTGAGGAATTCTCCAGTGCATAACATTTTGCTCCAGAATTAACATGAAAAAGTGTAATCGAGGTAAACAAAGGTAAACAAAAACAGCTCCACACCAGCAGTTCTCAAATGCATGCTGCGCACAAGACCTCAGAGAAAAGATACTACAGCAGTTTAATAACAAAAACCAGGATTTCTGTGGGCCATTTCACAGGCAACTAAACACTGCACCCTATGATTTAAACATGCTAAGAAAATCCATGCATACTGAGAGCGTGTGCTATACTACTCAAGTAGATGGCTACTCACCCAGAGAAGACAGGTTGATTCTTCAATATAGTATTTAGCTTAACAAACAGATCTGTAGAAAGCAGTTTGAAGGATAAGCTAGCTAAAAGACATCACAGTCTCAGTTTTGGTCTTGCCTCTTACACTGGCAAAGCCTAACCAATTCCAGAACGTAGAAGAGAAGCATCTGGCTTTTTTTTTTTTTTTCTTTTCCCGTTATCTAGCACCTAGATAACAGTGTGCTTCAGGGCACTCTCTTTATGAGGGCAATAACAAAACAGTAACAACAAAAGGGCTACAGGAGAGGTTAATTCTTTAGGAGGTAAAAACAGTTCAATTACTATAACCATGGTAAGTAGCCCTTGAGCCTTTTTCTCCCAGTCACAAGGTGAACAACAAATGCTTTATATGAAGTTGTGAAATTACATGGATATCTCTGCTAGAATCACACTTTACCCAACGCCTACAAACCCACAGCCAAGATGCTCACATGTGCTATACAAAACATGGGTAAAAGAAGCTGCATTTCCAAAATACGTTAACTAGAAATTAAAATCAATATTGAAGATTCCAAAATACGTTAAGGAAATGTTTAAACTAATGACACAGCTCTGATATTAATAATTGGATGTAAAAAGTCAGGGAAAACCAAACCATACATGAAAATTTAAATGAACTTTTAAATTGCCATAGGTGGTGTTATGTAACTGTGGTCAGGAATTTACCAGTTATCTATTAGTATAAAGCCATACAGCTCCACTATGCTCAGACTGATAACCCATAACAACAGTGAAAGCAGGAATGGACGTGACGTAACACTTCATTTTGAACATAACTTCGAATAAGAGAATCTAGCATAGGTTAGGTTTATGATACTGGCTTTTCTAAACTATTTTGCAAAAGATGAAAGTAAGGTTACTTTAAGTACTTAAACCCTGGTAGACTATTGGCAATTCAATACTGTAATGTTGGCAATTAAAAAAGTAGAACTGTCTGAACGAACATAGTTAACATAAAGAACAAAAATCACAACCAATTAAGATACTGCTGTTCTGAGGTGGGAAGTTCATTTCTAAAACAAGAGATGAAAAAACTATCTAACCACACATGGAGGCTAGGAGACCAGGAAATGAAACCAATTACTCACCCACTATTACAATTGTTTCAGAAGATATATTTATTTAATAGGGAAAAAAAAAGACAGAGGAGGAACAAAGTTTTTTAATAAGCAGTTTTCTCACTTCTACACTAGCAGCAGTGATATCACAGCGTCTCCACAAGTCTACTCAAATCTTAAAAGTGCTCAAAACTCTAAGCTGCTAACTTTGTGTTGAGCCTATAGGCACTGCCTCAATTTAGACTGCTACAACACAGATGGAATCAGTTACCCTACCTCTCGAATTCATTTGACATTTCCCAGTTTCAGACTGTCTTTTAAAGTTAAACTTTACTTATTTGGAATGAAGTATTACACACCCCATGACTTCCCTCAGCAAACTTTCACTGCTAAATATTCCATACAATTGGATTCCAATACAAGCTATTGCATAGTGAACTAGAACATGCATTTTTCCCTGAAACACCAGGGAGTTTCACATCTTTAAGAGAGACATGACAAATGGAGACTAAGTCTCCGAGGCACTTTAACAAGAATATGGCTGACACTTGAAACACCCCATCCTCACTGAGAAGTGGACACACTGCAAACAGACCATCCCGAGTTAATAAAGTTCAGAAGAACATTCTCTAAGCAGCACAACATACACAAGAGATGGGCATACACACAAACAGAAAAAGGGATATGCAAGAGAAAATAAAGTGTTAAGTAGCTAAGTAGGAGACCATGAATTCAAACTTTCATCCTGTCTCAAGACTTACTGAACAAGTACAACACCACGAACCAGTCATGATTTTGTAAGAGGCAGGCTGCAAAGATAAGGCACAAAGGTCACAGCAGGAGAAAAAAAAAAGAAAAACAGTATTACCACATCATAAAACCCCTGCCCAAGTTACCAGAATGAAAGTCTTGATGACTGTCAGGAGACACAAGGAAGAACAGAAGTCTCTGCATTTCCAAAGAAAACACGAGTTCAAAACACCAATCAGTCACTCCAAAGTACCACTTTGATTGGTAGATAGAGCAAATCTCACTTGGGATGAAGATAATCCAGAAGAATGTAACGTCCATATTTTTCATCCTCTCAAACATGAAAAAACATGAAAAAAAGCCCTTGGCAATTCCACTCAGAAGAATAATAGAATCACTAAGGTTGGAAAAGACCTACAAGATCATCCAGTCCAACCATCCACCTACCAACAATATAACCCCAGTAAACCACGTCCCTCAACACAACATCTACACGTTCCTTGAACACCTGAGAGTCGGTGACCCTACCACCTCCCTTGGCAGCCCTTCCAGCACCTGACCACTCTTTCTGAAAAGTAGTATTCCCTAACCTTCAGCTTGAATCTCCCCTGGAGCAACTTGAGGCCACTGAGGCTGCAAAGTCAAGTCTTCAAAAAAAAAAAGATTAAAATAATTAAGATTGTGCAATTACTTGATAATTTACTTAATCATTAGCTCTGCAGTATTTTTTTTCTTGTCCTCAGGGTCTACTAAAACATCCTACAAGTCCATTCTCAAAAACAAAACCCTTAGTTTCTTCATCAGTATTTCAGACGTGTTTATCGCAGCTGCAATTTGATGCTTTACAAACATTTTACAACATCCTTGTTATGGTTTTGTGATTTTTGTTGTCGGTATTCCATGTCATTACATCATGTAAGGTACGGGCAGTTAAAGAGTTAATTCCCTGGTTACTGCAAACTGCCTTTTTTGGTGTGGCCGTCTGAGGGGGAGGGGAGGAGGTGCACTCCCCAGGGGTCTTTGCGTTGGAGGTGGGGGGGGAGCCGCCTGGGAGACGCAGGGTCTGCTCCTTCCTGCCCGGCGGAGAAAACACATGGTCCTCCTGCAGTTTACTGTGTAAGATTTTCAGCCTGTAAACTCTCT
Organism: Numida meleagris; assembly: GCF_002078875.1. Taxonomy (NCBI): domain Eukaryota; kingdom Metazoa; phylum Chordata; class Aves; order Galliformes; family Numididae; genus Numida; species Numida meleagris. Next base: position 25,856,777 of record NC_034410.1, on the reverse strand, counting down.
ATTATAATTCTACTAACCTCATTTTGATATATTTAGTAAAATTAGTTGTTCCTCCTCAGATTGGTGCCGCTGTTTTTGTGTTAGATCCCTCTACGAGTCCCCTGCTTTTCCCCTCTTCCCTTTGTTTTCCCCAGGGTGCGGTCCGCGGCTTCTCTGCCGCTTTACCCGCCGGACCCGGCCCCTACCTGCCGGCAACTTTTTTTTTCTTCCTCCTTGCTCGTTTTTTTTCTTTCGGGCCTGTCCCTCTTGTCACGGACGCATACCCTTAGATAATACCGTGACAAATATTGGTGGAGAATGCAGGCACTAGATCTGCTTTCAATTTTTGGAATGATGCACAAAGGACTAACGGTAATCATGTTCCTCGGAACATACTGGTTTCTGGTTAAGGCTATCATGTTCTGTGTTGGAGTTGTGTGTACATATAACTACATAATGGCGCTGATGGAGATACCGGCCTGGTGTTTGCACCTCCCTGAGGGAGTGGCTAGTTTTACAAACAGCACCGTGGTGAGGCTGGCTTCCAGGTTCTCCTCTCAGTTCCTTACGCACCTTTGGAATTTCAATCTAACAACCGTGATACCAATTGCTGTGCATGTTCTCCTCCTAATCATACATTGCATTACGTGGAGGAAACCTTCCCCAAAACCGGAAAACGCTGAGTGGCAGGGAATATGGAGAGGCCTAGAGAAGACCTTAGAAACATGGGGACCCTCGGTGTCATGGGATTTCACCCTTGAACACCTGTGGGATCCTGAGAAGCTTGGTCAGTTTTTGAGTCAGGGATGGCGTGGCCTAGGCAGATCTGAGGAGGCACAACTTATTTGGGGCCTGGCTTGTGCTTATCAAGCTCTATGCAATACTGTTCTTGAGAGAGAGCTTCCCGGCTGAGATTCGAACCAGAGGGGGAAGTCCTCAGGCTAAACCTGAGCAAGCACAGGAGGCACCAGTATCCGTGGCAGTTGCTCCTGTGGAAGGACAGAAATGGAAATGGGTGTCCTCACGGCTGGAACAGAAGGAAGAAGCGGAGAAGGTAGAGGAAGATCCAGGTGAGGGGCCTTCCCCAAACACATCGTTACCAACAGAGACAAAAGAAGAAAACAAGAGACATGGAGAGGATAGGGAGGAGGAAGGCATCACTGTTACAACTGTCCGCCGACCTCTGAAAATGACCAAAATCATAGGCTCAAGAAAGGAGTTTACACGGCACCCGAACGAAACCATTGTCACCTGGATGCTTCGGTGTTGGGACAATGGGGCCAGCAGTGTGCTCCTGAATGGTAATGAAGCTCGCCAGCTGGGGAGCATTGCCAGAGGGATCAGTAGATGCCTGGATGGGACCGCCACCCTTTGGGAACGAGTGTTAGTAGCTGTGAAGGAAAGGTATCCCTTCAAAGATGACCTCGAGCCTCAGATGAGAAAGTGGGACACTGCTGAAAAGGGCATTCGGTATTTGAGAGAAATAGCTGTGGTGGAAATGCTATATGACCCCAGGTTTGTTCCTAACAATCCACACCAGCAGCATGATCCCAAGAGTTAGAAGTATGCCGGATATATGGCGGAAACTCACCAAAACAGCACCAGCCCAGTATGCCAGTACACTGCTAGCCACATTTGATAGATTGGAGGACCTACAGAGAAGACCCCCTGTTTATGAACTGATTATTATGCTCCAGAATTATGAGCAAAAACTCCCCCCAAACCATGCTTCTATTTCAGCTATCTCAGAGGTAAGAGAAAGACTGGCGAAAATGAAGAAGAAACAGAATGGTCTAGCGGAGGATGTGTCCCTCTTGATGGATTGTGACAAACCCATAGCAGTATCAGAAACACCTGATGGAGATCAGGATGATCAGAAGAGCCTACTGAAGGAGCTGATCAAACTAATTAAAGGCGATGAACTCTCCACCTGTATCATCAAAAATCTCAGCTATCAAAGGCAGACGCCTTCCTGCTCAAGCAAATGATGGTGGCAGATCTATGGCACATGCCGCCTTGTGGAGTTACTTACGCGAGCATGGAGAAGACATGAAAAAATGGCATAAGAAACCCACTCCTGTACTACGAGCACGGGTGAGAGAATTACAGTGCAGATTAACCACTGATGAAGTTGCTGAACTCACTACAGGTAACCAATAGAGGGGCCCTGCCCTCAGTCAGGGGAGGGAAAGGGATAATAGAGTTTATTGGACTGTGTGGATTTGATGGCCTGGCACTTCAGACCCACAGAAATATGAGGCACTGGTGGACACTGGTGCACAGTGCACTCTAATGCCCTCGAGTCATGAAGGGACAGATTTGATTTGTATTTCTGGAGTGACTGGGGGCTCTCAAGAATTGACTGTGCTGGAGGCAGAAATAAGCCTTACTGGTAAAGACTGGCAAAAACATCCTATTGTAACTGGTCCAGGGGCTCCGTGTATACTTGGTATTGATTACTTCAGAAGGGGACATTTCAAGGATCCCAAAGGGTATCGATGGGCCTTTGGAATAGCTGCCATAGACACAGACAACATTAAGCAGCTGTCTGTTTTGCCTGGCCTGTCAGAAGATCTGTCTATGGTGGGGCTGCTAAAAGTAAAAGAGCAACAGGTACCAATTGCCACAAAAACGGTGCACAGGCGGCAGTACCGCACCAACAGGGATTCCTTGCTCCCCATTCATAAGTTGATTCGTCAACTAGAGAGCCAGGGAGTGATCAGCAAAACTCACTCACCTTTTAACAGCCCTATATGGCCAGTGCGTAAAGCCAGTGGAGAATGGAGGCTGACGGTAGACTACTGTGGCCTGAATGAAGTCACACCCCCACTGAGTGCTGCTGTGCCGGACATGCTAGAACTCCTGTATGAACTGGAGTCCAAAGCAGCCAAGTGGTATGCCACCATTGATATTGCTAATGCCTTCTTCTCCATTCCTTTGGCCACAGAATGCAGGCCACAGTTTGCTTTTACCTGGAGGGGCGTTCAGTATAGCTGGAACCGTTTGCCCCAGGGGTGGAAACACAGCCCAACCATCTGCCACGGGTTGATTCAAAGTGCACTGGAACAGGGCGGTGCTCCTGAGCACCTGCAGTATATTGACGATATTGTTGTGTGGGGCAATACAGCAGAGGAAGTTTTCAAGAAGGGGGAGAGAATAATCCAAATCCTTCTGCAAGCTGGCTTTGCTATTAAGCGAAATAAAGTGAAAGGGCCTGCACAGGAAATTGAGTTCCTAGGAGTAAAGTGGCAAGATGGGCGTCGTCATATCCCAGCAGATGTGGTCAACAAAATCACTGCTATGTCTCCACCCGCTAACAAGAGCTAACAAGAAAGAGACGCAATCTTTTTTGGGTGTAGTGGGCTTTTGGAGAATGCGCATTCCAAACTATAGCCTCATTGTAAGCCCCCTTTATCAGGTGACACGGAAGAAGAATCATTTTTCATGGGGCCCTGAACAGCAGCAGACTTTTGAGCAGATTAAACAGGAGATAGCCCATGCCGTGGCCCTGGGGCCAGTACGGACGGGAGAGGATGTAAAGAACATCCTCTACACTGCTGCTGGAGAGAAAGTCCCACCTGGAGTCTGTGGCAAAGAGCCTCAGGAGAGACCCGAGGCCGACCCCTGGGATTCTGGAGTCAAGTGTACAGGGGTCCGAAGAGGGCTACACTCCAACTGAGAAGGAGATCTTAGCCGCGTATGAGGTGGTTCGAGCTGCTTCTGAAGTAATTGGTACTGAAACCCAGCTTCTTCTTGCCCCTCGACTGCCAGTGCTCAACTGGATGTTCAAAGGAAAGGTTCCCTCCACCCACCATGCTACTGATGCCACCTGGAGTAAGTGGATTGCGTTGATTACTCAGCGAGCTCGGATGGGGAATCTCAGTCGTCCAGGGATCTTAGAAGTGATCATGGACTGGCCTGAAGGTAAAAAGTTTGGAACATTGTCAGCGGAAGAGGTACCACGTGCTGAAGAGGCCCCACCGTACAACGAATTACCAGAAAATGAAAAGAAATTTGCCCTGTTCACAGATGGATCCTGTCGTATTGTAGGGAAGCATCGCAGATGGAAAGCTGCTGTGTGGAGCCCTACACGACAAGCTGCAGAGGCCACTGAAGGAAAAGGAGAATCCAGCCAATTTGCAGAGGTAAAGGCTGTCCAGCTGGCCTTAGATGTTGCCGAACGGGAGAGGTGGCCAATGCTTTATCTTTACACTGACTCATGGATGGTGGCAAATGCCTTATGGGGGTGGTTACAGCAGTGGGAACAAAATAACTGGCAACGAAGGGGTAAACCCATCTGGGCTGCTGAACTGTGGAAAAATACTGCTGTCCGAACAAAGAATATGGTTATAAAGGTGCGTCATGTAGATGCTCATGTGCCCAGGAGTCGAGCAACTGAAGAACAGCAGATCAACCATCAGGTAGACCGAGCCACCAAAATAGAAGTGGCTCAAATAGACCTAGATTGGCAAAACAAGGGTGAACTGTTTCTAGCTCGCTGGGCCCATGAGACCTCGGGTCACCAAGGAAGAGACGCGACGTGTAAGTGGGCTAGAGACCGAGGGGTGGACTTAACTATGGATGCTATTACACACGTTATCCATGACTGTGAAACATGTGCCACAATTAAACAAGCAAAGAGGATGAAACCTCTCTGGGGGGAAGGGCGATGGCAAAAGTATAAATATGGGGAGGTGTGGCAGGTGGATTAAATCACCTTGCCACAAAGCCGCGATGGTAAGTGTTACGTGCTCACCATGGTGGAGGCAACCACTGGGTGGCTCGAAACATATGCAGTGCCCCATGCTACCGCCCTAAACACCATATTAGACCTCGAGAAACAAGTCCTATGGCGGCATGGCACTCCGGAAGGATTCAGTCCGATAATGGGACTCATTTCAAAAATTCCCTTGTGGACAGTTGGGCCAAAGATCATGGCATTGAGTGGATCTATCACATCCCCTATCATGCACCAGCTGCTGGTAAAATCGAGCGGTATAATGGGTTGCTAAAAACTATGTTGAGAGCAATGGGTGGTGGAACATTTAAGCACTGGGAGAAGCATTTAGCAGAAGCCACCTGGTTGGTCAACACTAGAGGATCAATCAATCGAGCTGGTCCTATGCAGTCTAGCTCCCTACATACTGTAGAGGGAGATAAGGCCCCTGTAGTACATGTAAAGAGCATGCTGGGGAAAGCGGTTTGGGTTCTTCCAGCCTCTGGAAAGGGGAAACCTCACCATGGCACTGTGTTTGCTCAGGGACCTGGGTCCAGTGGTGGGTGATGGGGAAAAGCAGGGATGCGTACCGCAAGGGAATTTGATGCTAGAAGAGTGCAGATAGTGATTCCATGTATACATAGGCATATAGATACGTATGTAATGTATGTTAATTATTGTTCGTTTGTATATAAATATATGTTAAGCATGATGTAGTGATGTGGAATAAGGGGTGGAATGTTATGGTTTTGTGATTTTTGTTGTCGGTATTCCATGTCATTACATCATGTAAGGTACGGGCAGTTAAAGAGTTAATTCCCTGGTTACTGCAAACTGCCTTTTTTGGTGTGGCCGTCTGAGGGGGAGGGGAGGAGGTGCACTCCCCAGGGGATCTTTGCGTTGGAGGTGGGGGGGGAGCCGCCTGGGAGACGCGGGGTCTGTTCCTTCCTGCCCGGCGGAGAAAACACATGGTCCTCCTGCAGTTTACTGTGTAAGATTTTCAGCCTGTAAACTCTCTATTATAATTCTACTAACCTCATTTTGATATATTTAGTAAAATTAGTTGTTCCTCCTCAGATTGGTGCCGCTGTTTTTGTGTTAGATCCCTCTACGAGTCCCCTGCTTTTCCCCTCTTCCCTTTGTTTTCCCCAGGGTGCGGTCCACGGCTTCTCTGCCGCTTTAACCGCCGGACCGCCTGGGGCCGGCCCCTACCTGCCGGCAATTTTTTTTTTCTTCCTCCTTGCTCGTTTTTTTTTCTTTCAGGCCTGTCCCCCTTGTCACGGACGCATACCCTTAGATAATACCATGACAATCCTGCACAGGAAAGAAACAGTGGAAGAGGAAACAAATTATAGAAAGAGAGCTATTTGCAACTTTTGATTTCCAAGTGTTTCAGAACACCTAATAGATGCATTTATATGAATCATCACATGATTTAAACAGAGCTCCTATTAACCTCAATTAGAACAACAGTACACAGTATTTCTGCAAGTCAGGCTCCATGCTCAACACCGAAAAAAATCCCAAACATTTACAAATGCCCCTAAAAATGAAGGCCCAGGAGACTTTTAGCAGTAGTGACATAATTCAGCTCTTTGAGGCTGAATTCAACTATGCTTTTCTTAGTTTTGCTGAGAAAGAGTTCAGTCCTTAAAGTCACATATCATACTTGTTCAGGGACCAACTTTAGAAACAATTAATGAAGAAAAAATAAGAGAGGAGCTAGAAAAAAAAATTACTTAGCATTAAAATAATACAAAGCTAACAGGCCTGAAATTATTTCCATTAACTAATTTTACAATAATATAACATCTCTAAAATTAGTTTCCTTAAACAGATGTTATAATTTTTCTTTAGAGGTACAAAGTCAGTAACTGCCTGTTGCAGTAACCTAAATCCAAAAGAAAATAACACTGTAAGTAAAGGGCATATTTCCTACCAAAAATTTTGTGGTGAAAATGGATGCTAAGCTATTAGAAATACTTCCTGTAATGAAAAAGTCACTGAGACATCAGGATTCTGAATAAAAAAAAAAAATCCAAAATTATAATTCCTTCCCATAAATACTAAACGTCAACTTATCAAATCCTTACTGCATAACATATTCCCAGAAATCTGATAGAACATGCACAGAAATTTTAATGTTCAGGGTTCAGTCTCCTAGACTTGCACAGTATCATCTACTCCCACATATCACTTAACATCCTTAAGCTCATACATATGGATGCAACAAAATCAGCAGGGAGTAAACAACTTCAGAACTATTTTAATTCAGTGTTTAGATAGTCCCTGAACCTTTAGCTGTCAAATTCGCTTCTTTTTTAATTTAAAAATTGCTACTTATAGCTGCGTTTATGAATCAAATAAAACATGCAAAGCAGAGAGGTAGAATTATCATAGATAAGGAATCTTTCTGAGCCATAAGTAGATTTAATGGTCATTTTCAATGTAGAAAGATCACTTATGCCTTTATTTATTCCCCCCCGTAAGCAAATTGTGCAATGAAATTCTGAACTCAAACAACCACTAAATACTGTATGTATACAGACCCTGATTTGCAGCAGGCTGCACATGGAGCCTACTCAGAGAAGGAAAAGAGCAACAATCCTGACTCTAATGGAGAACTACATATTAGGCTTTGAAGGCTAAATCCCACGGAGAGCAACAGGAAAATCTGTAGTCTATCCAGAATTTGTCTGGTAGGTGTGTTTGTGCATGTACACCAGTTGTTTTCCTACACATACTATACATACATATAAACAAACTTTGATCAGTTTCATTCATCTAAGTGCCTTTCTTTCAGTACTTCTTCCATTTACTCCAAATGGATTAAGTACAAACAAATTTAAGGGTATTTTATACTAGCCTCTTTTAAAATCATCACAGATGCCCTATTTCAAATATGCTGCAGCTATCCAAATGAACTGTATGACAAGAACAAATTTTCATTCAGCTATTAAGAAGCTATACGTTTAATAACGTCCTACATCCCAACTTCTCCAAACCCTCACTAAGCTTTCCTTCCACGCTAACGAAAATCTTTGAAAAAAACGTGCAAGTATCAAACACTGCTGTTTCAAAACCATTTTCACTTAATGTCCCGGTTTATTAAGCGGAATGAAGCTATACAAGATATACAAACACAAAAGAGTAACCAGTTGGGTTTTTCCCATTATACAGTTGTGTCCATTCACTGTGGCTTTAAAAAAGATTCAACCTCCTGAAAACGCAACTGAAGTTGAAACACTCTCAGAGGCAGACACTGTTCCCCCACGTGTACAGACATATTCTAAAATCTGAAGAGGGCATCGGCCACAAAATGGTCCATCCATCCAAAGTTGAGACAGAAAGCTTTCATTACTTTTAAGTAATGAATGATTGTTTTCTAATCAAATAATATATTGTTCTGAATTACATGCCCGTGTTCCGTACTCTATTTCCAATTCTCCTTTTCCCTTAAATGCAGCCTACATTACCATTGCAAAATAGAGAGATTTTATTTGGGAACTAAAGGAAGGATAAAAAAATGCCAAAGCGGAATTGAAGAAGTAAACAGAAAAAGCTTCCAAAACTTTACACAGAACTGGTAGTGGTGAAACGATCACTAAGCTTTTCTTAAGTTCATTAATACAGAAGATCTTCACAGATGATAAAAAAAAAAGAAGTCTTAATATCAAGATAGGGAATATTTTTGCAAGATAACGTCATATGAAAACAGAGACCAATGTCTCCAGTGCAGAAAGAAGAAAGCACAGTCATTTGACAAGGTGTCATAACGCATCCCTTACAGCTTACATGTACTGCTTTTCTTTGCTTGTTTGCCTGACCATGACGTAAAACATCCAGCATGTAGCTTTTAACAAACATGGTCCTGCCCCTTTTCTCCCCCTCCTCTCTCTCTCCATCGGAGCTGAATTTACTCAGCATCTTTTCTACTTTCAGTTTCTGTGTATGTTCACTTCAGATACAGGAACACATAGAGAAGAGCACTGAATGAAAACATTCCAAGGCAAGGACTTCCTCCTGGTATTACATGCTTACATCTTTCTGCATAACTATCACAGAGGACACCCTAAGTCTGTTGTAAAAAATATTAACAATAATAATAAAGAATAAAAACTTGAAGAGATTATCTTTCTGTTTAAGATTTTCACTCAGAGTGGAATTAACCTTTAGAAATCAGGCAGGTTCCTCAGTTCTCAACAAATTACTATCCAGACTTACTCAAAGCAAAATGGCTTTACAGCAGTTACTCCAATAGCAAAAGAAACTAAAGTTTCAAAAATTGTCTTCAGACTGAAGAAATACAAAGCAATAGACATAGCTATGACAGGCAGTGCAGAAGCTACTGAAATGCTTCTGCCAAAACTTATTTGGTAATTGAGTTTTCCACTGAGAAAAATTTATTTGAAACTGAAGCACCGTATGTTTAACTTGATCAGTTGTTTCCTATCTGCAGCACAGAATCTCCAGTTATCCAACTGAAGCACTTCCAGCAGCTCCAAGTCCCAGCAGCTCGCTAACACCACACTATCTGCAGCATGACATTAAACGAGCAACCATAAAACGAGGTAATTCTCAATAGAGGCGATGAGGAAACATATTTACCTGAAGCATCTCCAACTTTAAAATCACTGTCATCAGAGCTATCATAATCTAAAGCTTCCAGCAGGGAAGCCGCCAGAGGCTTCACTTGTCTCCTCTTCGAGCTGCGGTCCACTGCAGAAACAAGCACAGTACCCCTATTAGACGGCACAATGAACCCCCAGCGTGGTTAGCCGTGCGGCGTTAACCCGACGGGGCAGCCCGCACACGAGTGCTGCCGGCACCGACGTTGCCCAGCCGGGGACGGGAGAACCCCTCACACCTCGGGCACGGCACCTCGGGCACGGCACCGCGGGCAGCCGGCACGGGCAGCCGGCACCGGCACCACCCCAGGGCCCGGGCAGGCGGAGGGAGCCGCTCCCTGCAGCACCTCCAGGCGTTCCGCGATCCAGCACCGGAGACACGCCGCGGCGGAGAGTGGACGAGGACCCGGGCCGCCCAGCATCCCGGAGAGATGCTGGGCTGTCCCCGTCCCGCCGAGCGCCTCTCGCGCTCTCCCCGGGGAAGGGGCGGGAGGAGCCGCTAAGGAGCACTTACTTAAGGCTGCGCAGGTGAGCGGCGGCGAGCGGGAATGCGTCCAGGCGGCGGCAGCGCGGCGCCGCCTCGGCCCCTCGGGTGCGGACCGCCGAGCCTCGGGCCCCCTCCCCAGACAATGGGCACGGCGGTGACCCGGATGCAGACCCTCGCCCGCCCGTCGTCTGCCGAACAGCGCATGTGCGGAAGCACTGCGCCTGCGCGTAGCGAGCTGAAGGCGAGGAGAAGGCGGGTGCTGCCCATAGTCCGCCCGGTTGCAGCCAGGAGCCTCGCCTCCGCGTCTGGGGGGCGGGGTCTCCGCGGGGCTGGGTGCGGGCTGAGCCGTCCGTGGGTGTGTAGTGCTGCGTGCTCATGGTGTCTCTTTCGAAATCTTGTTGATTGGGAAGAGCACCTCAACAAAAATCACTAGGGTGTCACTCGGTTCCCCCATGTGGAAGATTGTTTTTATTAAACAGCGGTGCTAAGTACGCGGAGAGGTGATTGCCTTACGGACTTGGTGCGGGGGCTGCATCAGTACGGTTGTGCCTGCACTCTTGGCAATTAAACTATGCAGTCAAATAAATAAACCAATATATAAATTTGATAAAAACGGAGAGGATGTTTTTGCTTTGAGCCCGAACTCACCTTTGTAGTTAGAAGAATGGAGCAGCTTAAAGACTGATGTGTTGTACTGGAGTGATTCAAGAACTTGAGGATTAAAAGTATAGCAGTGAATTAGTGCAAGTAGGATGTGATAATTCTATGATAAAGGGTGAATGGCAGTAAGGTTTGGTGTGAATGCAGCTGTGGCGAGATCCTGTGCTCCATTCACCACAGCTCTGCCATCACCAGCTGTGTACAGGCCCCCAGGCTGCTCAGTACTTCAAAGTATAAAAATGCAGGTGGTGGACCATGGGGTGCTAGTCTTCCTCCTTTGAATACACCATTCCTGTGTATGTCCCCCCTACCCAAATACACTCTCTACCTATGCAGTCTAGTGTTTCCTTCAAAACTCTGATCACATTCCTGTTCCCTTAGGGGTTGCATATGTCTTAGCTTTTCACTCCTGGAGTTTTTTTTTTTCTGTTTTTTTTTGTTTCTTTCCCCTGTTAATTGGTATCCCCATCCCACTTCACATACAATTTCAGCCCTAATATGACAAGTAGGGGAGCTTGGCCCCTTTCATCTGTGGGCCCATACTGGCACATGCAACCAGAACTGGCAGGACAACTCAGAAAGATTACAGGTAAAGGTAGAGAAAAAACGCTATAGAGTGGTGGAAGAACTTTCAATTCCTCTAAACATGAAAGTTGAAGTAGATGTACATCAGAAAGTATGTATTGTCCAGGTTTTGATTCAGCTTACTGGGGTGGTCTTTTGTGCTAGGACTATTCCAGAACCTACCTGCACAGGCCTAGCAAGTCTAGGTGACCCAGAACAAGCTGATGTGGCTGCCTGCCCTCCTCTTCATCAGCCTCACTGTGCCCAGCCATGCCTTCCTCCTCTATTCATGCTCCTCCCTATGACTCAAGCCATCTCAGCCTATCTGCTTTATCTCAGCACCTAGCCCCAATTGCTCTTTCCTTTCCCAAGTCTATCTTTCTTCTTTCTCCATTTTCCCCCTCCAAAGGAATATTCACACTTATTTTTATTTCTGAAAATTTCGTACACTTGTTCTTTGTTGTCTTCCGTAGTAAGCTTTTGTGCTTCGTCCTTGTTTCTTGACAGAAAAAAAACAACACATCAATAAAAGTACAAGAAGTGTAAAGTACTTAAAATTTATTCACTGTTTCCTCAAGCTTTTGAGCACTGCAAAGATAGGACTTAGCAGCAAGTCTTTCTAATTCAATAATTATAAGTATATAAAACTTACAGCATAGAAAATAGCTAAAAAAAACCCACAGTCTGTGATATCATTCTGTGGAAGTTTCTGGCTATTAAAACACCTACTGAATGATAAGTACTCCTTGGTAGATTTTAACCTCTTTTTGTTGATTCAGATTGTTTCAAGTAAGAGGAAAAGAAAAGAGGGCTCATGCTCCAAATGAAAGAAGCCTTCAGAGGAAATGTCTGATCTTCGTATTCTTGCAAGGCCTTTGTCAATCTCAGCAGATAGCCAAGTATATTAAAATGTGCAGCTGCCTTCCTGGTTCAAGAAATAAGGCATTAATGGCACACTGCGGGGAGCTGGGCACTGTACATGCCCATTAAATAGATGGTAAGTGTTGTCAGTTTAGCACCTTTGAATACTACTCTCATACACAAAAAATTATCTTAAAAGGTAATTTTTAGAGCAAAATTATGAAGAGCTGAAATAGCACATCCTCTATGAAAATGTCATGGCAACTCCATCACTAGCACAACATCTAAAAAATCTCTAGAAATACTTCAGTATATCAGGTCATGTCAAGTACATCGGCTCTTTCAATTATCTCCACATTCCAATGGTTCTCTCCAGGTCTGTACTTCAGTGCACAGCCGGCTGCAAAAGCAGGTGTCTGAATCTCCATTTCACTTCCACTCTTCAACTGCTAGAGAAGGAGAGAAAATAATATCTTCTAACTGTACTTTTGCCCTAAGAAAAAAAGAATCTTTGTCGTGATTCTGTAAAGACAATTTTAGAGGGAGTTATACTATACCAAATCAGCAGAGAATATCGTTGTACTCACATAAATTGCCTTAAAAATATCATCTTTAGTTTAATGAAAGTGTCATGTTTTCAAAGAAAGACATACAATAATACAACATTTCCTCACCTAGAGAATAAACTGAAGAAAAAGTATGTTTTTAACTTATCCATCAACTGTGAACGGAGAAATAATATTATGAGGAACTGTATGTATTTTTTTTTCCTGTCAGTGAGCAGACAGTTAAAGCCATGACCTACCTGTCTAAATCCAAACAGCAAACTCTTTTTTATCCATCAAAACATCACCATCTGTAGTAGGGAGACTGACCTTTTCAAGTACCTTCCCAAAGCGAATTGTTCCAGCTTTCACTCTTTAACTGCACCATTACAGCAAGCACCTCTCCGTGATCTCTGCTCTTTTATCTCATATTTTATGGCAAAATATAAAAAGACTGAATCAGATATATTTGCTATTTTAAATCACAAGGAGAGGAAAATCAGCATCAATAGTCTATGAACAATAAGACTTCGAAATAATAAACTACAGATTTCTACAAGTTTACTGCAGTCAAACGCTGCTGGGAATGTTCCCTTCATGTACACCAATATTTCATGCACTCCTTAAGCCAGTCTCAGCCTCATTTGATTAATTATGGATTTTGTTGATTATGTGGTACACATGTTGCAAAGGGTCCAGGAAAAGTAAAAATGGGTCATATATATCTGCAATAGAAAACTTTCTGAAATATAAATAAGTAAATAAATAAAGCATTAAGATTGCAAGGGTTAAGAAATATTAGACATTGGGCTACTTATACCTTTAGTTCTGTGGGAACTGTAATACAGAGTAATGTGCATCATCTTTCATGTTTAGATAGAGCTTTGCCCCGTTCCCCCTTTTACTTGCTGGTATGGGGTGCAGGTATTAAACCCAAGGATTAGCAGAAGTGGATTTGTCTATTTCTGCTGCAGACAGGTCCCATGTAAGTTGCCCATGCTCAAATGGACGCTCACAGGCAGTCAACTCCTATTCTCTGGTCCCAGTGCTGTGCTGAAATGCAGGCCTCCTCATGCCTCTGTGAGGAGTTCTAGTCCTGCAGCTCCTCCACCAAACAGTTATTTTAACTTAATAAAAATGCCATTTTGTAGATCTTTGTCATCTCAAGTTCGACAAAGCTAAAGCAGAGACCTTCCTCCTTTCCCCTGAGTCACTTATCTCCTATTGCAGTCACAGTGACACCACTCCTGTCATTCATGTGCATGCAGAGGACATTATCCTCAACTCAGACCTCACTGCAGATTCTGCCACTAAAGGCATGTCCTAAAGATTCAATGCAAAACACATCTAACGTGCAGCTTTCTTATCTCCCCATTTAGCAAAAATTCATGTCTAGGCTCATCTCCCTTCTCATTTACATCAATATTCCTTTCTCTGGTTTCTGAAAATGCAATTCTGATGTTGCCATATCTATTGTAATGATTTTTTCTCAGCTTCTACCATGTTCCATTTCCATTTTATCCCTCCAGTGATTTCCCCTCCTCTGCTGCAACTGTCATAAATTACTTGGGTCTGATTTCAATACACTTCACAGATTACTCTTTCTTTTGTCTGCCATTTATTTATGGCAGATGACATTTGACATACATATTTGTTTTGCACAGTGTATTGGCTCCTGTTCTCTGCTATATTTTCAGACAATCATTTTTTTCCAGGCATCCTTCATACCCAGAATGTGTTCTGTGTAAATACGTGCAAACTCCGTTTGTGTGTCCTCTCAAAATACCCTTCTACCACCACACTTCCCAAATATGTTGCAAGGTTCAATGGATACTGTCTCTTATATTGTCTCACAGTTTACTGTTGTGTCATTGCTATCCCTTTCTGTTTTTTGTCCTGTGCTTACATTTCCAATCTGTTTGAAATGGTATTACTTACTGTTATCTATTTATTACTTAGTATTTCCATTTTTGCACTGTTTTTCTCTCTATGGTTTATTTGGTGCAGCAGAACTTTGAGTCATGACTAAATCAGACATAAAAGCTATAAATGGAACAGTCGTAATTTTCATTTAAATTTTTCATTTTAATATTATTTTATTTGATTTTCAGACAGCAAGCTCATCAAATAAGCTATATTTTCTTTGACTGTTAAGTGCATATAATTTGGCCATGTAATAAAGAATAACAGTTAATACATAAATATTAAAGCATTAGACCATAGAGCTGTTGCATTGGTTCAGGTTCAGAGAAAGCCAGGGAAAAGCAGGTACAGAGCAAGTATATAGAATCATAGAATCATATCATCATAGAATTGCTCAGGTTGGGAAAGACCTTCAAGATCATCAAGTCCAACTGCAGCCTAACCATACTACCCTAACTCTAACAACCCACCACTAAATCATGTCCCCGAGCACCACATCCAAACGGTTTTTAAACACATTCAGGGATGGTGACTCAACCACCTCCCTGGGGAACCTGTTCCAGTGCTTAACAACCCTTTCTGTAAAGAAGTTTCTCCTGATATCCAACCTAAACCTCCCCTGGCACAACTTGAGGCCATTTCCCCTTGTCCCCTTGTCCTGTCACCAGTGAGAAGAGACCAACCCCGCTCTCACTGCAATCACCTTTCAGGTATTTGAAGAGAGCAATAAGGTCTCCCCTCTCAGCCTCCTCTTCCCCAGACTAAACAGCCCCAGTTCCTTTAGTCTCTTTTCATAGAGCGTATTCTCCAAGGCCTTCACCAGCCTTGTTGCCCTTCTTTGGACCTGCTCCAGCACCTCAGAGTCCTTTCTGTACTGAGGCGTCCCAAACTGAACACAGTACTTGAGGTGAGGCCTCACCAGTGCCGTGTACAGAGGCAGGATTACTTCCCTAGTCCTGCTCACCACAGCATTCCTGATACAAGCCTGGACCCCACTGGCCTTCTTGGCCAGCTGGGCACACTGCTGGCTCATATTCAGCTGACAGTCCATCAGCACACCAAGGTCCCTTTCCGTCAGGCAGCTTTCCAGCCACTCCTCCCCAAGCCTGTAGGGTTGCCTGGGGTTGTTGTGACCAAAATGCAGGCCCTATTGGCCCTATTGAAACTCATACGATTTACCTTGGCCCATTGATCCAGTCTATCCAGGTCCGTCTGTAGTGTCTTTCTACCCTCCAGCAGATCAACACTCCCTCCCAACTTGGTGCCATCTATATGATACTTTCTACTGATTTCCCAGCTTCCAATTATTTTCAGCTTTGAGACTTTCTTGATCCAAGTGTGCATTGTCCATTTAGTGGCCTGTAATGAGACTTTCTTCTGAGAATCCTTCTCCCAAGAATCAGTCATTGCTGACAGGGAAGCTGTTTCATTTCTTTGGTAATTCTTGCTTTCCTTCCACGAGTCTTTTCCAAACTTAATACGTAGGTTGCTCCGAAAGTAATGCCTCTGATATATTTCTGTGGAAACTACAGCAGATGCAAGGAGCACAATTACACTGATAGAAAAAATCATCAGCTACAAAACACTATGTTTCAACACAGGCACCATGCTTAGCTACACATTTTTGCCAGCCATGAACAAGAGCCTGCATGTTGTGCTCGTAAAATCTGCACCAGTGGAGGTGACCCATTGTTTCACTGTGTTTTACCACCCACTGCCTCACTGTCTTCACATCCAGTTTGGTCTCCATAAGCATTCAGCGAGTGTTGATGAATGTCAATGGATGCAATTTTTTTCTGCATGGAGGATTGCAGTGAGACACCTTTACTTCATACGCTTTTCCATGTCAGATGCCCTTTTGTCAGAGTGCCCCTCTGCTGCCATCTGTCACACAGCAACAAAATGTAATGGGATACTGGCAGGAAGGTTCAACCTCTACTGCCATACCACCAATATCCTCTTCTGATGTCGTGGGCCAACACAGTAAAATAGAAGGCATTACTTTCAGAGCAGCACTCATACATCCCTTCTGTAAAGGAAGAACAGCACTGAAATGTGGACAAATTGTGCATTTATTCAGTTGTCTAAGGACGTTTTCTCGCTTGTTCTCTATTTCTTTCCTAGTAATTTTTAATACTTTTTTTTCCCTTTGAGATATGGAGTGGACACAGACTGCTACACAGCACTGAACCAACACTTTCATGAAACAAATTCCAAGGTCCTGTTCTTAAAATGAGACTGGTAAGCTCAGAGTCTATCATTTCATTTGTGAAGTTAGGATTGCTTTTCCCCAGGATCATCAATTTCCTTACATTTTTCTACACTGCATTTCACTTTCTTTGCATTTATCTAGATTGAATTTCATCTGGTATTTTATTTACTGCCCAGTCCTACAAGAGAGTATTTCAACTGTTCCATGCCTGAGTTATTTCAGAATTCTTGCAGTAGTGGTGGTTTCTTAGTATCTTATCTCAGTATTTTATCTTTTTTCTTAATATTTTATTAGTAGCTGCTTCCACAGTAACTTCAAATTCAGACAGATTTTCTGCTGAGCCTTCTCCCAGAGCATCTCTTTTCCACAGAGAACACTGGTGGGAAGAATTCATTTCCCTGAGTACACACTTCCTACCAACCATCAGTTGTTCCGATGGATGCTGGCATGTTTCTTGATGCATTTGAAGTATGACTCAGTAACAGCCTGGATTCTTTCATCTAATGGATCCTCAAATTATTTTTCCATTCCATCTAATAAATGATATTTTTACATTTGATCTACTAGAGCTTATCATATGTTGCATTGTCTTGTT
This sequence comes from Numida meleagris, assembly GCF_002078875.1. Lineage (NCBI taxonomy): Eukaryota > Metazoa > Chordata > Aves > Galliformes > Numididae > Numida > Numida meleagris. Next base: position 25,839,606 of record NC_034410.1, on the reverse strand, counting down.
TTTAATAGAGTTCCAGCTGCTTGAAGGATTTCTTCTTGTTTATAACAGTCTCCTTTACCTTGCTAGTGTGATTTCAGCTTCCTTTTGCTGTCATTTCTGTATGTGTTAAGCACTAATGCTGTGATTCCAGTATAGTATTCTCCAGTAGTTTACATGCCTATGGTAATCTATTTCCTTAAACTATTCCGCACAGATATGTCATTAATAAGCTTCCTCATATTATATAAGACCTTTTTGCTGTAGAATAGATCCACTGTGGATTTTGTTGCAACTTGCTGCTTTTGTAGGAGTTCTGCATAAGTGCATGGTCACTATCAGAAAAGAGTGATTCAGCTGTGAGATCTTGATTAGATCCTGCTAGTTATTCGGTACAAAGTCAAAGCTTGTATTTTAATATGTGGGCTTACTAACCACTTATTTCATGAAGAGTCATTCACAATGTCTAATACTTCCAGTTCTGCTTATATCTCAGTGTCATGTTCACCCGATCTGACTGAGGTTTATTTAAGTCCCCCACTATAACAACTACTTGCCTTTCTCAAAATATTGCAGACAGGGTTGCCATCCCTTCTGGTGGTCATTAATAGAGCCCCAATAATACATTTGTCCAATTCAGGCTTGGAATTTCAATCTGTATAAATTCTAAGATACCAACTGAGGTGGTTAATTTGTTCATTTCATTTGATTCTGATTTCTTGAATATACACTGATATTTTGCACTAGGCACAATGTATTCTATTTCATGTATATTTTGTCTTAATATTACAGTATTCCACTGATTGTCTTCTTCCCAAAAGTCTGGTATGCAATTTTTTTTTCTGTAAGGGCGGACATTCCTGTTCCTCCACCTTCTTTTTGAATCTTCTGGTGCGTATATATGTACCTGTCGTTCCCACTTTGGGAAGTCGTTTATGTAACACACAGGTAATAATTACGTCCTTTAACTCATCCAGTACGGTAAAATACAGAGCTTCAAAGACTTCATTTTCAGCAGCAGCATTGTTGTAGAACAATATGGTCTTGTGCATTTTTGTCTCTTTCACTGTTTCTGTTTTAAACACTCAGTTATAACTTTCTAGACGTACAGTGTCAAACTAAACATCACACAGTATTCACCTTGCTAGTGCCTGCACATATAGGCTCTTCCTGGAGGAGTACAGCCACCCGTGCTCAAGCCTGGCAGCAATGTGGTGCAGCCTTGCAACCTTGGATTAGACTCTGAAGAAAAGCTGTGAGACAGCTGGGAGAATCCCTGCTGCAGGGTGAGCCCTTGGCTCTGGAGCAGCATTAAGCTCAGCTCTTAGTCATGGATCCTGCCTGAACAATGACTGCCTGCCTGTGCCTGATCTTGTTCCTCATTGGTCTCATCCCACCGACTCCCTGCCTCATTGCCATGTACTTGGCTGGAATCATCAGACATCTGGCTGACCCTGGTGACCATCACATGTGCTTTTCTTCTGCTGGCACTGTGGCACTGTGTCATCCCTGCCTTGCTGTCACCATCACCTCCTGGCTCACCTTGCCTTACAGAGCAACTCCCTCTCACGGCTCCTTAACATCTCATTCAGCTCAATTTCAGATAAAGTACTCCCTTTATCCTGAAATTATCCTCAATTCATAATGGACCTGTATTCTTTCTCCTTGTACTACCCAGTCAGGGTAGCAAAAGTCTCTCTTTCTACTTCTTCCCATGGTGCCATGAGGGGCAGGAATCATTTTACAGAATACTGTCATGCAAACTTAAGTCTTCAGTTTCCTTCTCATTTACCTGAATGTTCTTCCCTTTCTCATTCTGGTGCACCACAGCCAGTTACCCTTTTCCAGCACTCCTTAGGAGCCTACTTACTAAGTGGATTTGCTGCCTGGTAGTCACTATAGAAGCCTTTCAGGGTCACAGACCCAGACATCTGTATGTGCAATGATAGATTCTTCCACCAATACCTTTTTCTTGTTGGGAAAAAAGTTATGTGCAATACAAGTAAAGAATGTCATTCAATTCTTTTTTAATAATTGAGAGTCACTCCCTCTTAACAAGCTATGAAAAATGTGAGCATAAGCCAGCAATTCTCAGTGTCCTCAGAGGGCTGTGGCTTGGACTTTCAATGACACTGCCTGATACGCATTTTGCAGACCCAGTCTTTCATCCACCATATCATTGTGTTGTTGTTCTGAAAAAATCTGGGATGTAAAGAACATCTGCTACAACAAACAGAAAAAGCACAGACCTGCTGTTACTAATGGGAAATATTCTAAGGCCTTGGATTTAGAAAAAAAAGTTAATTAATTTTTGAAGAATAATTGTTTTGATTGCACGTGTCAATGACCCTTCTCACATAAAGCTTTTCCAATACAATCTTGTTTTAGTCTCACTGAGGACAAAAGATGCTTCAGCTGCACTGACAAAAATCTTTATGAATTGGTATAAATCCTCCTGAAGGGGGTTCTATGGCTTCCTTTTAAATTCTATTTAGTTATTATCTGTAAACAAAAGAAGCTGAGCTGGCTTCGTTTGGATTTGTATGAAAAATTATAATGAAATAATAAAACCAGTAAGCAATAAAGAAAGGAAATAACTGGTTTTAATGTCCTCTGTTAAATGTAATTGTGACATTTAGGAACCCATTTGCTTCTTTCTCTAATATTATTGCACTGATTAGCAGAATGTGAGGAAAAAATACAGAAGACATCTTTTATCATCACAGAACTTATAGAAACTAATCTATTTTTGTCAAATTATGGAGGTCTTTCTTGAAAAGTATGTTTTTAAGAATTTGGGCTGATTTAAGATCCAATTTATTACAAAAGAAAAGCCATTCAGTTATGCTCGAGTCTCACTTCATCACATTTGTACACAGTTTTCTTTGCTTTTTAAAAAAGTCACCAAGACATGTCTTTATTAAGGTATGCCACTGACAGCATATGGCAAAAATACTGGCACTGGGAATACTTGCCTGGGAAGTGCAGCAAGAGCTGATAGATCTGATCTCACTCTGTGGCTGGGGAGAAAACAGACCACAGTGAAGGCCAGTTGTATGGCCAGTGACCATCAGCTGCTTGGCAAGAAGCACGACTTCACTGAAGCAGATGTGGGAAGGTGAACTGATTTTGCACATTTTGGAAAGAGATTTTTCCTTCCAATTAGATGGCAGAGCCCCCAAGAACAGTCCGTTACAGCCGGGCCTTCAGAAATCTCTGTGTAATTGTGTTTTATATACTACTCTGAAATGAATATTCCAATGCAAAAACATTTGAGAAATAGTAAGTGCTAATTTAATATTAATGGGTCAATTTCAAGTGTGTTTTGAGGACTAGGATGAAATGCTGCAGATGCAGTTTTGCAGAAGAAGCAGATTTTCTTCTATACTGCTCTATTGTGGAGGCAGACATTCAGCATTGACCTGTTCCATTTGAAAAACACAGACTTTTCTTTTTTAATTGCACATTATTCAAAACACAGCTTGGCATTAGGCAAATGCACAGCTTTGTAGGTTTTGGTGGTATTGAGTTGGAGGTGAGTCTGATAAGTAAATCCACAAGACTTGAACTCTCCAGTTCCAAACATGAGCAAGGCTTCTAGTTAGAAGATTCTACTCCATATTCCATGAAAAAAAAAAATGTGTATGCTAAATATTATCCAATAGCAATGTTAATTTCTATGCTTATACAAAGTACACATATTACATTGTGAGAATTACAGAATTACATGATGTCCAACCATAATAATGTCTCCCTAGTTCCACTGATGGCAGTATGCAGTTTCACATGAAACCTGCCATCTTTTAGTCTCAATACCTGTACCAAACTTATAATTATCAAACCACACAGTGAGTCAGATTACTTTTTTATATGACAGAAAGCTACCCTACCAAGAAGTCCTGTGGCTCCCACACCAGTATATCCAGGGCACATGCCCAGCTCTGTAGCAGTTCACACTAGATCAAGTGGGACATACGCAGGTAGGACACACACTGAACTCAGTGAGAAGGCAGAGCCCCACTGCCTCTCTCCCACTTGCTTCTCCTGGATGCTTTTGACAATCACATCCTTTATGCCAGTAGTATTGTACATTGTGTACTAGCAGCATTAGCAATGAGCTGGAGTTGATCCAGATAAAACCTTTTAGTCTCTTTTGTACAGCCTAATGTAAACTGGTGCTGGCAAATGCATATCCAAAGGATGGATGAAACTGTCTCTTTGAGTAGCTTACTGTGGATTAAAATGGCTGTATAACCTTGGCTTTAGTGATTCAGTACATCCTTTGCTGTTGCACGTAATAAAACCATACCTGTCTGAATTCTATTTGTATGCTGCGACTTAAGGTGACTATAAAGCAAAAAAAGATTCTTGGAATCCACATTACACAGTCTTTTGTGTTGTCCCTCAAATGACCCTTACCTCTCTTCTGAATTCCAGTCATGAAGCAGTATACCAGAAAGTAGATTTAAAAGAACTATCACTTTCAAAGTCATGCTTCCTCCCCTCTGATCCAAGAGGAGAAGGAGAGACAGAGCAAAAATTCCTGCTGTCCTGATTTGTTTCTTTAGAAGATGAAGCTATGAGGGCTGCTCTGAAAATAATGTCTCCTCTTTCATTATGTTGGCCCACGATATCAGAGGGAGATGTTGGTGGTATGACAATAGAGGCTGAAGCTTCCCGCCAATATTCCGTTACGTTTTGTTGCCATGTGACAGATGGCAGCAGAGGGGCAGTCGGACAGAATGGCATCTGATACAGGAGTGTGGACAAAGCAAAGGTGTGTCACTGAATTCCTCCATGAAGAAAAAATTGCAACCATTGACATTCATTTACACTTGCTGAGTGTAAGTGTGCAGCAGTGGCAACAAACAATAGTCAGTCACCTCTGCTGGTGCAGCTTTTTATGAGTGCAGTATGCAGGCTCTTGTTCATTGCTGGTAAAAATGGTGGTCATTATATTGAAACAAACAGTAGCTGAGAAATTGCTCTATCAAATAGTGTTATTATGCTCTTTGTATGTTGTAGTTTTCACAAAAATAAATAGGAGGCATTACTTTCAGAGCAATCTATGTAGGTAAAAGTTACTTTTTTCAAATTCATTGAACTGGAATTTTCTGAATTAAAATCACATGAATCATTTCAGTTTGGCCAATTTTTAATTTAAGCTCATTTTAATCTAGAAAAAAAAAACAATGAATCCAAGTTTGAGAAGACAGATCGTTCTCTTAAGGACTTATATATTTTATGTTAGCAAATAGTTAATCTCTAGACTGGCTTCCTTATATGATTTTTTTATTATTTGTTATGATTCTGCTGTGGAGAGGGCTGTGCAAAATGTATCTCATAGGAGACTTATTTTTGTCATAGGCATTGCTTTTCAGAGCTTCAGCATTTAAAAGTACGCTTGCAGCGGATAGTGATTTTAAAATGTATTAATTTTATCCACATCTGTTCTGCATTCCATGAAGAAAAGGTAAGACTGATGGGTGCCTGAATACTTCAGTAATACTACATGTGCTTGTTGGACAGCTCTTTCACATGTATTGGTGTTTTGATTATGTCTTAGAAATTAGGGATGGCAGCCTGAAGGAGGCGTTTCTTAAGGGGCAAGTCCCAAAGAGGAAAAACAGATGGGCAGAGGCAGCATTGGAGTAGCATCACAAAGTATACAAGCTTCTAAGTCAGTCAGACATGTAAGTTAGTGAAAGACAGGAGTAAAGATTTTTAGACTAAGCAATTAAACAAGTACAACACTCTGTTGCCCTCAGTCTGATTTCTTGTGCAATATAAGATGAAAATACTCTTCACAGAAAAACAAAGTACTCTATGAAACTTCTTTTTAATGAAATTTGCTAACTCTTTATGTTCTGCCTGCTCTAAAAGAACATTTTTGATGTCTTAATAAACATAAAAAATAACATCAAAATGTTCCGTAGCTTTCCCTTCATGTAGTTTTCAGTTTAGACTAGACTGCTGTCCAAATAACAGAAGAAATTCCTTCTCAGAAGTCTTACTATAGGTATACATTTCATGCTATCAGACAATGTGAATTTAAGAGATATACTGTATATAACCTGCAAAGAAGGATGATGGACTTAGTCACACATCAAAATATGTTATTATCCTTCTCTCATAAATACCGTAATACAATTCTCTACATTTAAATGAAACTGTATTTAGAGAAAAGATAATATGAGAATACAACCTCTTGAAAAACAGTAATTCACAGTTTTTAACAGAGCAGGAGGTTCCAAAACATACCCAAGTAAAACTCAAGAGTAGGCAAAGGAATTAATTTATCTTTTCATCAGTTACTTTTTAGATTTTCTAGATAAATGATTATAAAGATAAAAATGTTATTTCTCAAAATTTGTGGCAGATGAGTTACCATAAAATGCAGCATTCTAATTGGCATCCAGACTGAAACATGATCCATCCTCTTTCTCCCAGTTGGAGTGAATACAGTATATTCCTTTAGTGTCCAAATTCCAGAAAGGAGACAAGCTGGGACTGGATTTCACATGCTGCTATGTTAGAAATTATCTGCAGAAAGTACTAATGATTCAAGTGAATGTGATAATTGGAGACAGGGTAAGTGTGAAAAAGTGATGCCTTGGAGATGCACTACATGCTTCTTTACAAGAACCTGGCACTATGCCCTTCCACAGAGATTTTGCTTATGTCTAAATTGTAGTTCAGCTAGCAAAAGCAGGAAAAGGGTTTAAACCACTGCCAAGATGTCCATAATTTATAAAAGCAGCTGCCTGCAACATTAGGCTGCTTACAAAAATGATCGCCTCTTGCAGTGTCTAAGATCATAGCCCTTGTAGGAGGAACCCCAAGCCTGATGTTTTTGTGCAGTGTGAGCCATGTAAGAATACCAAGAAACAGATACCATGAGATCTGCACAAGCTGGCCTCGTCTTACCAGGTTCACACCGGGATACTGCAGGTATCTTGGTTTTGCTCTGAGGGGTAATGACAGTCTAAGTTTTAACCATTTTCTGAAATACAAGGGAAGTCTATCCCTGTGTATCAGCTTGTATCTCAAGTGATTTGGCGAAGGCTGCAGATGACATCCTAAAAGAATGATACATTCAAGCTCTGTTTCAGACTGTATCTGGGGACTGCCTGTATCTTTCTACTGATTTCAGAAAGTACATTTGCTTAAACTAAACCCTACATTGGATGTCATTTTGTGAAATACATTTCCCCCACAGTACTCTCGTTCACTGAAACATAGCAAAATACAGTCCACTTTCATCCTTTTACTCCTCAAGTAATCAATAACAATTCTGTCATCCAGTATTAGCAGCTGGATTGAAGTGTCCTTGCCGCAGTGCATAAAAATAATAAACAGTTGCAAAATATTCTTTTTCAATTTGTACTCAGTAAACATTTCTACTTTGCAAACATCAACTTTCCTCTGAAAACTACAGCAGAAAACATAGGCAAATAACATTTTCTCTGGGATCTACATGAATGAGTTACTTCCGAAATAGCAGTATCTGCCCACCTGATCATAAATATGAAAAATCCCTCCCTACCCTTTCCATAAAGAAAACAAAAGCATATGACTCATGTTAGTGGAAGACAGATGATATTTTCCCCAATCTAGGTTTGTAGAAAATAGCTTGCTTGGAATGATGTTTAATCCTGTCCTCTAAAGGTTCTATCACTGTCTTAAATGAGAACAAGCTTTGGCTTACTGAAACTGTTAGATTCGGGAGCCTTATTCTTTCTATAAATTGTATTTCTATTAAAATACTTACATTCTCCATTAAAGAAAAAAATACAGAAAATTACAGTACAAAATCTATTTATACTGTTCTAACTGTGCAATCCTTTGTTGACACAGCTTGTGCAGTTAATGCCACAGCAGTAAGACTATACTTTGTAAACATGCTGCTTTCATGTTTCTTTGTTAACATTAAATTGTTCTCTTTAATGTTTGGAATACACAGTGAACATGGGATCTCACATATCATTCCCTACAGCTGTTGCACAGTCAATTATGCATTTTCTTTGTATTGTCACATTTTAGAAGCTGCTTATAAGCTGCTTGTGCTGCTCCCAGACTGTCTGCTTAAATCACTCCAGCTGCATCAGTTTCTCCTAAGCAGCAATATGTCCTGGAAAGGGCTGTCAATACCACATTATTTCTTTCCAGTGAAGAATAATAGCTTTTTTCAAGAAAAAAAAAACACAAACAAAAACAAAACAAAATAAACAAACAAAAACTTTGACTAGTTTTTGTAAGTACCAACAGCAGATGACATACAGTAGTTTTTGGTATACTAACCTTACTGTCAGGACAGCCCTGGAAATCTGTCATCTCTGTTATCTCAGTCAGTGTGGATTCCCTGCATAAAAATCAGACTTGAGTAAAACCGTAAGCAAACAAAAGCTTAACCAAATGCTAACTTGAATTTGGAACAACAGGGCAGAGGACTTGCGAGGACTATTTCTTCACAAGCGTATGTAGAAGAAACAGCACAGAATGGTCCAGGAAGCATGAATCCCCCTCACTCCACAGTAGAAATTAAAAAGAATCCTTTAAACCCCTGGATTAAGATGATGGACCATAAGGGTCAAGACAATTACAGGCACTAGAAATACTTTCAATTTGTCTAAAATATTGTTAAATAGTTGATGTAGCAGCCATTTAACAGCTTGAGGTACCAGTCCTGTTAACATTTTTTAGTAAAGATTTTTGCCTTTGGAATTGACACAATAAACTTTTATTTATAGAGGTCTGATAGTTTTTGAAATCAACCAACAGCAGCACAATACTACCAATGGATGCAATTGTACAAATGAAATCATCTGTAGAAGAGCAGTGAATCCGCATAGCCTTAGGGTGAAATGCTGGGGCCTGAAATAGGCCCTGAATCAAAGTTGACTTACAGATGAACCTCACAACCTCACAGTGTATCTCATGTACAGTATTAATTACACATATAAGATATCATTTATCCATATTTTGCCATGTCAGTATAAGTATGTATATTCTGGTGTTTACCTACAAAAGCTCTGTTATAATGCTTTTTATGCAGTAATAATGGTCAAATGATATCTTTCTTGGTCACAAGGGAACTTAGCTGTAATGTCTGTTACTCAGTTAAACATGTTGCATGGGGCCTGGGTAGACAGTCTTGCCAAAGAGGCCTATGGTATACCAAAACAGATAGCACAACTCCCTTGGTTCCTCCTTGAACCGGCCTGTTTTGGGGAGAAAACCAATAGGGGAAAGAGGAATAACCAGATGTGCCACCTGACAAATAAGCAGATTTGGTTATTCAATGGTATAAAGGCCAGACCTGCTTGCAGTGACTTTGGAGACCTCACCTAGGGGGTGGACACACTGCCATAGGACTTTCCAATTGCCAGGACAGGTTCTCCAGATCCTCGCTGCAACCAAGGCTCCCCAGTTACTGTGGATCTGGATGATGGTAAAATATTAAGGCAATTGGTGATGTCTTTCTTAATCACTATTGCTAACCTCATGTAGTAATGATTAGATGCATTACCTTATTTTCTTTACTGTTAAGCTTATCTTTTGACTACAGGCACTGCTTTATTTTTGTATTATTTTGAAATAGACAGTAAAATAAGCCTATCCCTTTGGTTGGTGTCTGTGCCCTTCCTTCTGACCCCGTCAATTGGCAAAACATAGGGGAACTGTTCCAATGACTTCTTGGGGTCTTAGGTCAGATAGTGTGCAAGCTGTGTGGAGCTTGTGCTTCTAAGTTTTGGCAAGTGAAAAATTTAAAATAGATTTGAAAGATCTGCTATTTTTGAGATTTGCTCTCTAGAGAGTGAGCAGAGACCAGGATTTAGTTTCTTTTAGATGTTTGACTCTCAGCTGTTCTGCTTTTGCCATGTCATTCCTTTTCTTGCTTTGTGTTTTTTTCCTAACAGTCAGGGAGTGATACATTTAAAACAAACAAACATACAAGCATACATTTTCTGAACACTGGTATTTAAAACCCGAATATTTTCATCCATTCTGAAACGTCCCATTACTCCTATACATCTCTATTTCTGTTATTCTTTCATCTCATAACTATGGAATTCGTTCGAGTGATTTTTTTCCCAGTAGGCTGAGCATAACCCTTGCTGGTGCCAGGCGTTTTAACTCGGTTGTTCCTATGGGATCTATCACCTGAGGTGCTGCCTCAGCCCACATTGCTCCCCCTCTCTCTCTACAGAGAAGGAAACGACTTCTATTTATTATTGGATTGAGCCAGATTTGAATCTGTTTGCTGACAAGTAAAACAGCTCAATATTCCATTATGAACAACCTAGATAGCCCCACGGTTCCCTGTGAAATACTTTAATAGCTTTTCTATTCCAAGAAATGTCCTGCCCACTGATTCTTTTTATACTTCACATGGATAAACAAAGAACGCCCCCCTAGATTTTTAATGCAGTTTCACCAATACCTATTTATGACAGCACATAAATGTGATTTTATAAAAATTCTGTTCAGGGACAATTTCAGAATTTTAAATATTTGTAAATGTATCCCTATCAGAAAATGCTTAACTTCAAGAAAGGAAGACTAAGGAAATCATCGCTTCATTTTAGTGCTGATAATTTACTTTTGCTAAACAGCACATATTCACTCTTTGCATAAAAAATAAATGTATTTTCACTTTAAAATGTAAAATGTAAAAATGCATATTCACTTTAAAATGGAAATCCTTATTTTAAAGAAAAGATTTACTTGCTTTAAAGTAATTATAATTACATTAATGCTAAAGCAGTCTATATAGCTTCTTTTATTAAGCTTTCATTATTATTTAAGAGTATCAATGTGAAAGCTCTGTAAATTAGGGTTAATAACTTTAAGTTTACAAATAGCACTGTAAAAATACAGGAAACAGTTTGTATTTTTTAATATAAATTAATGATGATAAATTATACACATTACAGCAAGTGAACTAAAGAAATGCTTTTCTGTTATCAGTGTTAATATTATTTAACTTACTGACCAGATTACAAATTCTTTAAAACTATTCTTCCCTTAGTAATTGAACATACAATCACTGTCATTAATTGTTTTCTTTTCCAGATCTCCAGCACTCTATTTCACAGACATTTTACTTCTATGGCTGCTAGTAGGTTATGCTATATAACAAAAATCAATTCCTTCCAACTTTTTATAAAGTACTAGGGTTACTGTGTGCTTTTAACGACTGTATAGGGACAAGAAAACTTCATCAGCTTGTACTGCTGGACAGGCCTAAATGAAACAGAACATTTCTTTACCATCTATGTAGACTGCTCCAAAAGTAATGCCTTGCATTTGTTTCCAGGGAAACTACAACAGCTAGAATTTGTTTTCTCTAAGAATTGTTTTCAGAAAGTTTTTATCTTTTTACCAGGAATGTTATCTCCTACAGAAAATCCTCAGTTTATTCATTGTTCTGATTGACAGAGGAATGTCCTTGATGATATAGGATAATTCAAAACTAATTGACCCGTGACCAAATGTAATAGTCTTTCCTTCCTATTTTCCTCCAATTAAATTATGTAAGTTCAAACATGATCCTAATTGTGTCTCTGCTGATTTTTTTCGACTGTTTCTGTCAAACATCAAGAGTGCAATTCTTCAGATAGCTTCTGATGTTATTATGACTTTGTATTTCTGTTCTCCAGGAGATCAGATGTGGCTAAAATTGATCACTTTTAATGCAAAAATAGTAATAACAATAAAGCCAGAACTAATGAAATAAGGCAGAAATCTGTGGAACCTCTTATGAATCTGTTATGATTCAGAATAACAAATAAAGTTTAGGAAAGAAAGCCTTTAGAAACAGGAAGGCCGCAGAAAAGAAAAAGCATCTGGAAAAGATCCTGAAACCAAAAGCAAAAGTGAGCCTAAGCCTAAGGATAGGAACAAGACACAAGAGTAAGCAAAGACAGATAGGTGGTAGACAGAAAGCATGAGTGAGGCTGCACAGGAGAACAGAAGAAAAAATAAATGATAAAGCATCAAAATAACCCAAGGACTCGATTTTCAGCAGTGCTGAACTTAATGGACTGCTTCATCACAATGCCTTGTTGAAATACCTGAGGATTTATGGATTCACTTATTTAAACAGCAGAAACCTACACAAAAGTAACTCGAGTCAGAATAAAGAAGGTGACTAGTCTAACTAAAGCATAAAATTAACTGGCAGCTGTGAACACAAAGATATCAAACTTTAAGAGGAAATAAATGTGTTTACTTTCCGACTGAGTAGATAAGCAACAGATAAAAGGGTGGTAAAAATCTCTATTTATCATTTACTCTCTTTAAGGGAATGGGTGGATTTTTTACATACATATAATAAAAAACCGTCAGACTTCAACTAAGAACAATATAATGACATCGCTACTATAAATTAACACATACCTAGACTCGTACTGCATTGTATGTACCCATATAAGCATATAAATGCTGACAGTGCAGTCCAGGCACATAAATGTCACAGCTAAGCAGGTATTTCTATGAACCACAGATCCACGATTGAGGCAGCCTGAGGCTGCTTGTGTTTATACTCAGAATTTCACCAAACCAAGCAATTGTGAAACTGCATTTTTAGCATTGCTTAGTCTGGCTGTACTTTCAGAACAACCTCATCATTTCCAAAATCATACTGAAAAATTCTGCTTTCTGCTTGCTTTCACAATTTACTTTTTTGTCTGTAAAATTAATTATGACATACAATAATCTACATAGTATGAATAGCGAGGTATGTATATGAACAATGAACCAGCTGAGCTGTGCAGGCCCAGGCATTAAAAGCTGACATATACAATGCTTTAAGTTTATGAAAAGAGATAAAAAAGCATGACAAATTTTGCACATTGATTTTAAATTCATAAAAGCTCAAGAAGTATAAATCCTTAAAAAATCATCTTGAGAAGCATGTAAATTCCATTATGTACTTCCTAAAAACAGTTGTCTGAGACATGCTTAGCGGAAATAATATAGCCCTGATCTTAGCAGGTCAGAAAAAGGATTCTCAAAGTTTCTGAATTTTGGCTGCTTAGCCATACATCAAATGTACAGCCTAAAGCAAACTGTTGTAATGCGAGGCAAATTTTGCTCAGTAGCCCCATGTGGCTAACGACTGTCTACCTACCACCCCATCTGGTCTCTCCATGGTTCTTCTGCAGCTTCTTATGTGAATTTTTTTTTTTTTTTTTTTTTGTGCAAAGTTGAACTACTGTACTAAAGAGTGAGCTGCATAACTTTCCAGGTTAACCCTGTAGGTTTCAGGCACTTCTGTGACATACAAGAATAGCAGCGGTACAATTATTTTCAATACTTTTAACTGCATGGACAAACTGATGTTTTCATTTGGAAAACCTGAAAATCATAGAAGCATAGAATCATCAAGGTTGGAAAAGACCTCTAAGATCATCTGCTCCAACCATTAACCCATCACCACCATGCCACTACATCAGTGCCACAACTACCCTTTCCTTGATCACCTCCAGGGAGAGTGATGACTTCCCTGGGCAGCTTGTTCCAATTCCTCTTCACTCGTCCTAAGAAAATTTTTCCTCCCCTGGCACAACTTAAGGCCATTCTCTCTTTTCACTAGTTACGTGGTAGAAGAGGCTCACCCCCACCTCATTACAACCTCCTTTCAGGCAGTTGTAGAGAGTGATAAGGTCTCCCCTGAGCCTCTTACTCCCCAGACAAAACAATTCCCACTCCCCCAGCCACTCCCTCCATAAGACTATCACAGCTTCATCGCTCTTCTCTAGACACACTCCAGGGCCTCGATGTCTTTCTTGTAGTGAGGGGCCCAAAACTGAACACACTACTTGAGGTGCGGCCTCACCAATTCCAAGTACAGAGAGAGAGACCTCCCTAGGCCTGCCGACTACACTATTTCTGATACAAAATATACTGTCCCCACTACACAAAGAAGTAGTTAACAAAATCTTGATGCACACTAATTATGGTCCTTCCTATTTCATCAGTTCTGAAACAAATGAGGCAGATGAGTAATGTGCTGCACCAAGGAAAACAGTTAAACTGTACTGATAGCACAACTTGAGTTGCAATCTGCAGTCACTGACTTTACCAATGTACCTATACGAGGCACTGAACATGGCTAACAGCCAGCATCTGGTTCTGTGCATGGTTATCTGTTACCTGGGTTAAATGGACTCTGGCAAACTGGAAAAGGTTGGATTATGGGATGATGGATGAGGAACCCTGGCATTTTTTAGAACTTGTTGTGACTGGAACAATCCAAGATGATTCTTGGTAAGATGGTACGTAACTGGAACTAGTAAGTGAAATAGACACATTTGCTTAAATATGTTTGTTCTGTGTAGTTTCATTATTCTTGAACTTCAAAATACTACTTTGGTACACATTCACACAAACCATTGGTATTCATGTGAAGTTACTCTGCTTCTAGCCTGGGAAAGGCACTCCCTTCTCTCAGGTTTGAGAAATGCCAATGGTCCCTCTGCCTAAAAGGAAAAAAAAAATCCTTAATGTCTACGTGCAAAGAAATTTATCTTTTGGATTTACTTTATGTGAAAGAAATCATGTATCACAGGGACTGGTGATCCCACCCAAAGACAGGCATTTTGGGGCCCCTCTGCAATATCAAATATACAGCATGAGGCCAAAGTAGGAGAGCACTCTGAGGTACGTACTTACTGCTATGGTGTAAGCAGCCCCACTGCTCGTTTGGAATTGTTCACCTAACAAGGGGAAAAAAAAAAGCCAGAAACAAAAGATAGAATAAAATCCAGTCCAACCTCGGCCAAAATATGTAACATTTCATTATAAACACCTCTGCCAAAGTGTACATTCAGTGGTAAAGGTCTCCATCAATGCCCCATACACAGCTAGTTTTCACCACAGTGACTCCAGCGGAATCAAAAACACGGCCGTTTTACGGCGAATTTCTCGTATTTCTTCGAGATACGCCCCGTCTTGTTCCATCTTTAACCTACCCTAACCCCTTAAATGGGGCGACGGTTACACAAACCAAACCGCGGAGCCTCCACAAACACCCTCTCCAGGCGGCGGCGGCCCCCGCGGGAGGTCAAGCGCAGGCCAGGCCCAGGGCGGCCCCCAGGGGCCCTCAGCGGCGCCTCTCGCCATGGCCCCACGCCCCCGGCGCAGGCGCTGCTCACACCTCGCCCGGCAGCGGGGCGGGGCGGGGCGGGTGGTGCTGGCGCTGGCGCCTGCTCGGCTCCCCTCAGCCAGGGGCTCCGCGGGGTGCCCGGGAAGGTGCCTGCTCGCCCGGAGGCGCTGCCTGCCTGCTTCCTAGCCGGGGGTTGTGTGGATGCAGGGCACGCGGGGCGATGTTAGAGCGGCTGCTGCGGCGGAGCGCCGGCAGGGCTGGGCTTGGCGGCGGGCGAACAGGCAACCGCCGCAGCCGCTACATCCGGGCGGCGGGCACCTGCCGCGTCGGGGGCCTTCTGTGACATTGGGCCTCGGCAGCAGGAGGGGCAGGACGGTCTCCGGAGCCAGGTAGAGGGGGAGACCTTCGCCAGCTGCAGCTATGTTTCGTGTTATGGTCAGCCACGCCAAGAAGCACCCCAGCGTGAGTACCCGCGGTAGCTGAGGCAGCTCGGCGCGGCCTGTGCTCCTCCGGGCCGCTGCCCTCCGCGCCCTCTCCTTTCTCACCGTGCCTCGGCCTCGGGGTGGGCACCTCCCGCTGATCGGCGGGACCCGGCCGGGTCGCCTTTTTCTGCCTTTTTCTTTGATGTGTGGGCCTGTAGCAGCACAACGCGGGGTGCCGCTCCCGTGCTACTTGGTTTCAGCTGTCCCTGTCCCCCCCACCAAACAAATGCTTGTTTCTGAAAAATGCGCTGTTACAGTATGTTTGGTGGCTGTAATATAGCAGCAGTTTTTCCCTGTCAGTTGTTCTGTACCCAGCACACAGTGCGCTTCTGCAAGGTTTTAGAGGGCCACGCGTTACAGTTCAGAACATGAGAGCTTGCTGTTTGGTTTGTCATTGCTGTCATCAGAAATTCACATAATAATAATACTGTTTTGTTACATTGCAGTACATCATCTGAAATGTTTCTTGTTTTAGTTGATCCCTCTGTTTCTGATCATTGGATCAGGAGGCATTGGCGCAGCTCTGTACGTCATGCGTTTGGCAGTGTTCAACCCCGATGTCTGGTATGTATACAGTTACTTACAGTGTTTGGTCATCTTGCTGCTTATGTTAAAGTAAACTTCAGCACCCTGGTCTTTGTTTCTGGAGGCCTCAGTGTATCTAGCTCCAGTATGACTGGCATGGATTGTGAGAGGATTTCCTTGCTTTGGAGGTTTGCTTGCATCTTTACCTTACAGTATTTAGAGGTTGCTGACAAAGAACTGCATCTTCTACAGAAACTCTATTTGGATGAATGACTGTCCATGGCTAAAAACCATACTGTACAGATAAACTTTATTTCTTCCGAAGGTGGTGCAATTTCCTGAATATGTTCTCATGTTCTGTGTTTATCTCTATAGCTGGGACAAGAAAAATAATCCAGAACCTTGGAATAAACTGGCTCCCAATGACCAGTACAAGGTAAAATGAAAGCGACAGACTTGTAGGAAACGTAGTACCAAAAGTATAGCTTACTGCTTTAGGACATTTGAGCTTATTAGAAAGTAGCTGAAGAAGTGATACATTTTTGCTGTGCAGTGTATGATTTGTCTTTAGAAGTCAGAACAGATAGAGCTGTTTGAGCTTTATAACTTTATCTTAGGGTTGGTTGATAATGGAGCAAACAAAGTCTTTGCACAGAAGCAGTCAGATATATGCTGCTGTGTAAGAAAGAGGAATTGTATAACAGAGGAAGAATATAGCAGTGGCATAATGCTCAGAGAAAAAGATTACAGGGAGGAGGACAAAATCTCTGAAGTTCTTAACTAAAGCTTTCAGAGTTCGAAACTATTGGCCTTTACTCATGGGAAGCAAAGCAGGATAATATCAATTTTTAATATAAACACTAATTCAATTGTACAGTCAATTGTTTGAAATAATTGTTTGAAAACAGTTATCTGTAAGTAATGGATGCAATAGAATGCTGCTTTAAGTAATGTTCAGCCTATTTCAGGCAACTAATGAGGAAGCACATGAGGATGTTTAGAGCATTTTGTACTTTACAGAAATGGTGTTGTTACCACTCAGTAAAGACTTTTTTAAGAACAGTTGTAAGATTATCCTCAGACTACTAAGGAAGCAAACATACTACGTTTTCTGTCTGTGTTTATTCAGCACCGTATTTTAGTATGCCAGTCATTCAGATAAGTGAAAAACACACTCCACAATAAAATATGTTGCAGTTCCCTTAAAAGTCTAAGAAGAATGTAATGCTTTATTTTTATTACCATTTCTGGAATGTTGCTGTTCCCTATATATCTAACAGAGGAACAGAGGCAAATTCAATGCAGTTTGCAGCATGAATTCTTTTGAAAAGTGCATGCCTTATGTAGCATTCCCATCTGCCTTAGCATACAAATACAACCACAGAATTTACCATATTTGGGTTTGTGTATCACTGTGGATTTTTTTTTCCCAAGGCTGTACTGTGGGAAATGGAAATGTGGATGACTGTTCAGTAAAAAGCTCTAACAAACAGCAAGCTTTAGCTTTTGATGAAATTGGTTTTTTTACTAAAATTCTCTTTGGAAGGACTGAGGAAGTTGATATAAAGAAAGGAGTTGAAAACGTGATGATTACTTTGTGAGTTGCACAGAAAAAATGTAATTTAAATGTATTAAAACAATCTTCAGTTCTGGGCTTTTTTCCTCTGTAGAATCATGCGCTTGATGTTAATTCGGGCTTGGAGGCCAAAATATATCTTTAGTCTGTATATTCACTGGCTTCAATAACTATTTGGACTGTTTTAAAAGGCTTGTAGTAGGATCCAAAGTTGTAGAGGCATGTACTTAAACCAAACCAGACTTTAGCAGCACTGCTCTAAGCATTCCCCTGTGATGTTGCTTTTTCACATTTACGATCCTTTATGCTATTTGGCAAGCTAGATATTGCCTTCAGCAAACAGGAACACATAGATTTGGGGAAAAATAGGATAAACCCAGCAGTATTGTCAGAACTTCTGCATATGGACTTCTAATTCTGGATAATGAATAAGAGATTCTGTGGGGTTTTTCTTTAGTTGTAGACACCAGCACTGCCTCATCTTAAATTTAGAGTTTCTAATACTGCATGCAGAATGAAGTTAATATTGTAAGTTATGCTCTTTAAAGATTTCTTAAATTATTATTTTGTATATATTTATTATTCTCTATTGTAGAGGCTCAGATAATGATTTCAGTTTTCTGATGAGTTCAAGTGATTCATGTTTTTAATAAATACCATGGAAAATATCATATCATTGAGTTTCTAATTCTGGTCAATATTCTTTCTTTTTTTTTTTTCCTCTCTTGCCTAGTTCTACTCAGTTAATGTAGACTACAGTAAGCTCAAAAAGGACCGTCCTGACTTCTAAAGAACACGCACATCTCCGTGAGCTGCACAGAAAGGTCTTCCGGAAGCTGTCCGCACAATTACAATGCTTAATCATCCAGGAAATAGTCAAACATGCCTCACGCTGCACTTGGTCATGTGTTTGAAAGTGTTTTGATGAGGTTTAATAAATGTCTGAAACTTGAAGTGTCTTCTGTTTGCTTTAATTTCTCTAAATAAGAGCATCCTGACATTAACAAACACTGATTCATATTTGCTCTAGAAGAATTGAAAATTATCTTGATGGGCATTATACTTAGTCTGCTGACTTAAAATAAGTAATTGTGTTTATGCAGTGTGCCAAATTGCAAGAGCTTGAGAGCGAATACTTAAATGTGTATATATATTTTTAATTGCACTTAAATTTTTATAGTTGCTACTTTATGTAGCAGACAAGTCATTGCTAATAAGTCATTGCCCAACAGGAAAGTAACACATGTTGCCATATGTTCCTGAAAATAAAAAAGCCAAGTTCTGTGGAAGTCTGTTTTTTTTCTTTGTTTTTTAACTCATAGTTTGTTAATAAGTTTAAGAAGCCAATCTTAAATACTTAAAATTGTAGGAACATAATTAAAATTTCCAATGGATCATACTTTTAAAAGTCATAAAGCATACAATCAGCAGAAAAAGGAACGGGATTCAAGAAATACTTACAGTTTTTGTATTAGGACAAAAACGTTTCAGAAAGTGTGTCTTTGTTTTGGTACTTGACTGAGCCTTGTTACGGAAAGGTGGGGAGAATATATTTGCATGTCTATAATTTATGCTAGGTTCTTTTCTTTTTTCTGTAGACAGTTGGTATTTCCCTGGGTCAGAGATGTAATTCTGGACTGCTGAACTTAATATAGCTGTCCTTTGGTATTTTTCTAGTTCTTGAAGTAGACTACTGACAATTGAGTTAATCAGATAACCATAGCTATTATTATGTATTTATAATAAGGGCAGACTCAACCTGAGCAGCAAGAACTTTCACTGGAGAAGAAAAATTATTTTGTGGCAGTTGCAAAATACCAAATATTTGCAAAGGTTTAATATACAGAAAACATTGCAATTCAAGTGGACGTGGTTTATTTGGCAGTGCTTTAAAATGTTTTCCTTCTTGTTACCGTACCTTTTTGTTGGATCCAGGTGCTTTTTTCGTTTGCTTATTTGAGAAGTGTTCACAGTGCATGATGCGTGTTACGATGGAGATTAATACAGTGGTGGGCAAAGTCTTAAGTGTCCTTAGGGACTAAGGTTGCTATTTAAATCTAAATATTGTTAGGAAGTAGAACATTTTGTTGTGATGCTTTTTGTTCTCTATTTTTAAAAGGTACGCTATGTAAAATTGGGAAATGTTTCAGTAACTCACTAGTCGGTAGTTCTTTAGGATTTTACTAGTGTTATCATATTCACCAAATGCAGATGGCTTCTGTGGAAATTCAGAAAGGCCAATATACAGGCAATAAACCTGCTTCTTTGTAAGGTGAGGCAAGGGCCGCTTTCATCACAGCTGAAGAGAGTATGTGTTCCTGCTTTTCCAAATAGAGCTACTTAAAAAAAAAAGTGGCCTTGTCTGCCCTTGATGTACATTAAAATATATTTAAGAGAAGTATTTAAGCGCTTTAAAGCTTTAAACATGAATTGACTAGAAAACAAAAAGGCCATTAATTCAGTGCTACTCCACCCATTTCTTAAAGGCAGCATTCTTGCTGCTGAAAGTACACAAAACAAAAATAACCAAAATCATCATTCTAAAGGCCAGTAAAGAAGCATTTGCTCCTTTTTGGAGCTTTTGGGGGCATGCTTCTGTCATACTTTAAACAGTATCAGGCAGTAGCTACCGTTGCCTGCCAAAATTAATAAATGTAAGAATTTTATTTTTTCCCCAATCTTTAATGCTTTAACTACTCATTAATTGAAAAGCACTACATAATTTTCAGAAAGAAGTAAAATCTAACGAAGAATTTTATGTACTTTGTGTGACTTAACCAGCTCAACCACTAATACATTATTTTCATATAAACATTCTGTGCTTTTTTTTAGCTCTATGGGACTAAATTTTGCAGATGTTTTACAGTTGAACTCTCACCCTTCCATAAACTTAGGGCCACACTACCATCTGTGAGTCTGTGTTCAGTTTTTTTTTGTTGACAAAAGTTAAGCACTTGCTTAAGTCTTCAGCTTTGTAACAAAGAAGCATTAAAATCCACAAACCTTATTGGTGTTATTAGAATGAAATTTTGCTAAAAATGTTCCCCAATTTTTTCTATTCTCTAATTTATTTATTCATTAGTGGATCTATCAGTAATTCAATTCTATTATATTACTATTACCTCCACAGTATTTTTTTTCTATCATAAAAACATACTTTTTCCCTTATTTCACATATACTGATTTTATTGTTAAAACTCCATTCGTTCAAAGGCTTAAGTGTGTGCTTACCTCTACCCACTGTGAATTTCCCATGGGCACAGGAGAAATGCTTATTCCAGATAAAACCAGAGCACGTGCTTTGCCTTGGTTTGTAGCTGCTTGGTAGAGGCCTATCAGTAGCCAGTGCATTTCTTTGTATTTTTTTGGTGTACTGTTTCTGGAGGAGAACCATTTGTCACAGCTTGACAATACTCTTTCTGTATTAAAATGTTTAACTATCTTCTTTAAAACTCCTTTTTTTTTTTTTTCTCTTCATAAAGGCAGAGATGATATTCCCTGAAGACAGCACAAAGAAACTGCAGTTTGGATTTCTGCGCTCAATTGTCTTCTAGGATTCTAGCTACTAATGTTCATCTTTAGCTACTAACTTTTATGAAATAATTACATCCCATCATAAGTAGGAAAACTGGCGTCTTTCACTAATGTCACAATAGGTAATTTCACTTGGGCAGATGTCATGTTATATGAAAGAGACCAATATTCTGCTGTCAGACATTTCAGCTAAGATTGATACAGCTGCTATGCTTCTCTTTGAGGTGGATTTTTTCAGAGTGACCACTGTAGACCCGGCCTGTGTGTCTTCTTGATGAGCCACAAACAGGAGTTTTGTCCATTATCCTTAGAATCCAGCTGCCAGATTTCTGTTAATGCAGTAATTCTGCACCTCCTCATCAGTGGTCCTGATAAGCAGCAAGGTGATCAAATCTGAAATTAATTCTGCCCAACTAGGACAGAAAGAATTACAAGTTTCAGTATTTTTTGCACATGAACATGTATTCCACACAGCATGTAATAATTTATTTCCTTTTTTAATATTTTTAGTATAGTCAATAAATACAATTTATGCTGTAGTTCTTAATGAGCTTAAAATAACCAGTGGGCTGTAAGAAATTAGAATAGTGTACCTGATATTAAAAGAATAATTTAAATTTTGCGTAGGATTTCTACCCAAATGTCATGTGAGGAAATATATTTCAGATCTGCTTTACCGTTAAAGATAGTTTGGTGCATGACTATTGAATGACCTTTAAAACTAAGCAAACGTATGTTTAATTTTGATTGGACTGTAATACTGTGTCAGAAAGAAAGGCTGAAAACTTATTACAGGAATTTTAAAAAAGGTATTTTGAAAGAAAAAGTTATTGAAAAAAAATCAGAGCTATTTGAAACTGCACACAGTTATTGTTTCTACTCACTGGTGATAAGACCAGCCTTACTATGGCAGCAGCTGTATGAATTTGGAAACCATTCCTGCAGGACTAAGGAAAGTGAAGCACAGAAGAAGGATGAGAACTCAGAAAAACAAGACAAAACAAAGAAAAACCCACAGAGGTGTTCACTTTTATCTTTGCCACAGATAATAGATGGTTTTTTTTTTTAGATTACTTCACTGAAAAGCTTACTCTTCAGTCCACTTTATTGAAATCCAGAAGCTGGTTGATTTCATGCTTTTCCTTAGAAGTGGTCTTGGGACTGGAGTTTAATCATAAGAAGTTCCTGTGAAGTCCGAAGTGTTCAATCTCCTCTGATCTCTAAGCTTCTTGAGAGTTTGTGTCTCTGGATACCGCTATGATGGCATGTCTCCTAAACAGGTATTAATTCTATTGCTGCCTAGTGCCATCCATCTTGGATGGACTTTAATTTTCATTTATTTATTTATTTTGAGTCTTTCTGGAATATTGTTATCTGTGATTGGTAAGTGTTACTGCTTCCTTAGGTAGTACAACATCAGCTGGTACAGTGGAGGAAAATAGCCTCTCTTGTCATTCTTGAGAAACATTCTTCAGCATTCAGCCTAATATTGATATAAATCTTGCATTTTTCTTGATGACATTATCTCTATGCAGGTTTCTGATTACATATTTGAGGGTGAATGAACTGTATGTCAGGAAAATGAAGAGCTTTTATTTCTACTACAACAGTATAAATAATAATAATAAAAAAAAACTCCAATAATCTATGCTATGATCTACAAATTAGAAGTTCAGGGGTTTGAAGAACAGCTTTAGTTTGTTCCTCATGGGAGTTAGAGGGTGGATAAGTGTTCTGAAATGCTGCCACTTTTTGAAAAGAGATACATGTGTTCAGTGAAGAAAAGTTCTGATCTGAATTTTCTAGTTCTCTGTTTCCTTCACATTTTTAAAAGTTTCATGTAAACTTTAAAAACTAAAAATAAACTAAAAAATAATTTTTAAACTTTTATAGAATCATGGAATCATTTGAGTTGGAAGGGACCCTTAAGGGCCATCTAGTCTAACTGCCCTGCAATGACCAGGAACATCTACAGCTAGATCAAGTTCCTCAGAGCCCTGTCCAGAATGTCCTTGAATGTCTCCAGGAATGGGGCATCCCACCATTTCTCTAGGCAACCTGGCTCAGTGCCTCATTAACTATATTGTAAAAAGTTTTTCTTCATATCTAAATCTTCCCTGTTTTAATTTGAAACCACTGCCCCTTGTCCTAACAAAACAGACTCTGTTTTGAACAGTCTCTAAAGAGTCTGTTCCCTTAGTTCTTATAGCCCCTCCCTTTAGATACCAAAAGGCCGCTGTCAGGTCTCCCCAGAGCTTTCTTTTCTCCAGGCTAGACAGCCTCAGCTCTCAGCCTGTCCTCGCACGAGAGGCGTTCCATCCCTTGGATCATTTTTGTGGCCGCCTTCTGGACTTGTTCCAACAGATCCATATCTCTCCTGTATGAATCTCCTGGTGAGATTCCACCAGCACAGAGCAGAGGAGCAGGATCACCTCCCTCACCCTGCTGTCCATGCTTCTTTTGATGCAGCTCAGGACACGACTGGCTTTCTGGGCTGCAAGGGCACACTGCTGGCTCATGTCCAGCTTGCCATCCCCCAGTACCCCCAATTTCTTTTCAGCAGGATTGTGCTCTATCCTTACATGTCCCAGCTTGTACTGATAGTTGGGGTTGCCACAACCCAGGTGCAAGACCTTGGACTTGACTTTGTTGAACCTCACAAGGTTCACTGTGGCCCACTGCTTCAGCCTGTCTGGTTCTCTCTGGATGGCATTCCATTCCTCAGGCATGTTGACTCCACCCCACAGCTGGGTGGGTTCAGGTTCCTCACACAATCATGAACTTGATCTTTACTTACAGCAGGAGAGACATTGCTTACTCAGTCCCCACCTTCCAACCCATCCATTCGAGGGGCGTGTGAAAAGCAGTTACCAGTGAAGACTGAGGCAAAAAAAGTTGTTGAATACCTCAGCCTTCTTCTTTTCCATTGTTAGTACCCTACCTGTATTGCTCACTAGGGAGAGTTTGTCCTCCTGTACTTTCCTTCTCTGGTTTATGTACCTGTAGAATCCATTTTTATTCTTCTTTCTTTAGTCCAGTTCCAGTTGGGCCTTGGCCTTCCTGCCTCCATCCCTACACAGCCTAGTAGCATCCCTATACTCTTTCCAGAGTACCTGCCCCTGCTTCCACTGCCTGCACATTTTCTTCTTGCTCTTCTGTTTGAACAGCAGGTCCCAGTTTAGTCATGCTGGTCTCTTGCCTTCCTTTCCTGACTTGCTGGACCTGGGGATGGAGAGCTCTTGTGCCCCATGGAAAGCTTCCTTACAGATCTGCCAGCTCTGCTCTGCTCCCTTGTCCTTGAGGACAGTTTTCCAGGGGGTTTTGTTGGTTTTGTTGACTAACTTCCTGAAGAGCTGGAAAATGACTTTCCTAAAATGTAGCATCCTGTTGTTACTCTTTGTCTGTTCCATATCCCTTGGTAGTGTGAACTCCACCATTGCACAGTCACTATAGCCCTTGCAGCTTTCAATTTTGATATCACCAGCCAGTTCACTTGGGTTGGTGAGCAACAGGTCCAGCACTACATCTCCCTTCGGTGGAACTGTCTATTACTTGGCTCAAGAAGTAATAATCAATGCATTACAGGAGCCTCCTGGATTGTCTACAGCTCGCTCTGCTACTTTTCCAGCAGATGTTAGGGTGGTTGAAGTCCCGAGACGGAACAAGAGCCTGTCTTCTAAGCTAATATTATTATCACACTTACTTGCAGAAGAGCCTATGAGATCACCACTCTGACTTACTCCATTTTTTTGTCTACTCTCTTTTCAGTTCAATCAAAGTCAGTATCACTTTAGGTAATATGAAATGAGAACTTAAGTATGCAAATCAAAGCAAGAACAATGCATTCAATCTCTTGATAGTTCGCTGTCAGCATTTACCTGACATTCCTCTCCTACTGAAACTGATGCAAGACTGGTATGTAGAATTCCTGCAACAGATAGCAAGTTCTGAAAATGATTAGAAAATAGTTTATTAACACATAGCACTGCACACATTAGAAAGAAAAATAAAAATTCTACTGGTAATGTTCATTGGAAATGCTTTGTAACTTAGACACCTCAAATAATATTTCTAGGGTCATTAATTTGAATTACTTTGGACAAAATGATGCACTGCGCCATTCACAGTTCATCACTATAATGTAAAGACAACTTTTTTAGTAGAACTGCACAAGACATAACCCAGTATGAAAATTTATAGACTTGTGTTTTTTTCACACTGAAAGCAAACTAACTATGAACAAGAAATGTTTTCTAATTTTAGTTTCCTTACTGCAGGCAAATGAAACAAACTGCTGAGAAGGTAATGAAAACAGATTACTTAATGGTGAAAAATCTGTGTGCCATTCTTTCTCTACCAGTGGTGCCACTGCTGGAATTTAATGGGGTGGCACCAGTGTGTCAGAATGAAGATTTTTTGTCCTAGCCATTTAAAAATGGGGTTGAATCTATTAAGATTTCCTCTGTACTCATAAAATTTTTCTTTCCTTTTTCCTTTCCTTTTTCCTTTCCTTTTTCCTCCCCCCATCTCCCCTCCCTTCCCCTTTCCGTTCCCCTTCCCCTTTCGCTACAGCAGAACTCATTATCAGCCTGAAATAAACTGAATTTATGCCAATTCCAGGCTTCTTACTCTGTTACTACTTACATCTCATGACAGTCTATGGGATTTTGATGGAGTCTTAAGGGGATTATTTTCTTCAGATTATGTTCTTATCTTCATAATGTGACAAACATTTAACTAACTAGAATTTTGTAGGCTTGTGGGAAGAAAATTCATCTCTGCAGTTGAGACATTGTGCTTAAAAAAACTGAGGATCATTGTCAGAATTTTTTTGTATGTGCAAATCACACCTCTCCCTCCCATTTATAACAGTCCAGATCAGTTCAAGAATTATTCCAGAAAAAAAAGGAATGTGATGGAATAGGTAGGAGGTACATCAGTACTTAAAACTTACAGCAAGTTCTTGATTTTACTGCAGGAGTTGTCTCTGCTTACATCCAGCCATTTCTACAAGTATTTGACAAATGAAAAAGTTGTTAATTTCCTGTACTGTGACTAGACACAGGTGATATTCCTCTGTTTGGCTTATTAGGATGCAGCGAGAATTAGGTTGAGGAAGAATAAAAACAAAAGCATTCCAACGGATTTCAAATAATATAAAATATATACATGAATCATGGATCAGCTACATGTATTTTAATTTGATATGGTTTCTCTAAATTATTTCAGTAACTCTTTATTACTACTTTAAAATCTTAACATTTTATGCCTCACCCTGCATCATTGTACCTGAACACAAATAATCTTAAACCTTCAAACAGTGAAAGGATTTCACAAAATCTTCAATCTTAAATCTCATTTTATTCTTGTCATGTATAATTGAAAGGGTTTATCAGTGAATTGTTATTCAGTTTTGAAGAAGCAAGCCTGTTCCTTCTTCCGTAACGGAGTGTAATGAAATAAACAGCTGAGTGTGTCTCTCCCCAAAATAAGAGCCTAAATTTTTGGGAGCTGTTTCATGTTGGTGGCACAGTGTCAAAATAGGAGAGTTCTTCTGGATGGATGGATGTGCTGGGAATGAAGAATCAACTGCTCCAAACCCAAGCCCCGGCAGTTGTCTGCTCCATCAGCTGCTTGTAGAGGGGAAGAAGATCAGGGAGCAACAAAAGGCCCCGAGTAAGTGGCTGAGTTTAAAGGTGATCTAGACTGCCTTGCCTGGGAGGTTAAAAAAGATGACTCAATTCTTACCTGCTTCCTCCATCACATCAAGTATTTCACAGCTGTCCTGGTAGCTAAAGTAAAGAATGATCAAGTTTTTTAAGTTTTACAGTTTAATAACCTGAGCTTGAACTGATAATGAATAGAGGAAAATGTAACTAAAATGTGATCCTCAAATTCAGAGTATCTTGCAAAAGGAATATTTCCTCCAAGGAGCATAACATGCAGGGATGAGACAGGAAGATCTGATTTGTGGAGTACACTACATAGCAATAGACTTCCCCCAGCAGTCAAATGAGTCATGTAGTTGCATTCACAGACACATGGAGCTTTAATGGGTGTACTTCAGAAACAATAGAGCCATCCTGTATTAAGCTTAATATTCCATTATCTACCTGTGAGCACATGAAACACAAAATAAATAGTGCATCTGAAATTCTACTTGGATGTGTTTTGCTGCATTTTTCAGCTATTACAGAGAGCTTGTATGGGAGAAAAGAATTGGGTTTCTGAGACCCTGGAAAAAGAGATTTGTTACATCGGAAGCAAGGAGAATGGAGAGACAGAAACAAGTGGTGAGCTCAGTCAGGCATAGGAAAGTAGAGGATGTAAAATATCCAGAGGAAGCGTAATGAATTCCTCCATTACAAATAATTGTCACAGGAAAATGTTTTTGTACATGAATTTTGACATAGAAAATTGGATGGATTTTTGTTTGTTTGTATGATGCATTTATTGAAAATGAAAAAAGCTCAGTGACAGCAGTATATAAATGTGTACAGATATGTTGTGTATGGTCTTCATTTTTCTTGTCTTCAGTCTTTATTCTCTCATCCTTTCCACAGCTCGATAACCATGTTTCTGCTTACTAGCCTGAGAAATCCTCTTCGCTCATATATCTTCTGCCTGTCAGAAGCCTTCCTTCTGCTAGGCTCTGCTTTTTCCTGACATGCTACAGTCATCAGCTACTTTTGTGTTAAAAAGAAATAGTGCCTTTTCCCATCAACATCTTGTTACAACTGTGACACTAGCTTTCTGAGTAAGCAGGATAGTTATGTGACGGAAGTAAAACTTTGTATATTTTGCAACAGAAAACTGTTTTGCTTAAAAAATTCCAACCAACAGACTCATGGTCATTGTTGGAAGCTTGATGTCTCTGGAAAAGGAGTCATATCAATATCTAAAGGGGGAGCTATAAGAAAGAAGGGGACATAAAGAAGGGTCGTTTGTTTGTTTGTTTGTTTGTTTTTTAACAATAAGGATAGTGAAGCACTGGAACAGATTGTCTGGAGAGATGGTGGATGCCCTGTGCCTGGAGACACTCAAGATCAGGCTGGAACCAGGCTCTGAGCAACCTGATCTAGCGGTAGCTGTCCCTGTTTATTTCAGGGGAGTTGGACTAGATGGCCTTTAAGGGTCCCTTCCAACTCAAACGATTCTATGATTCTGTATGGCATCCTGGCCACTGCAATAATAAAAACTGGCAATTCAACCTGCAGTAAATATCAACAAGATGAGTTGTTTGAAAATCGTTTGAGTATATGATGTTAAAACCAAAAAATGCCAGCACCATTACACAAAGACTATAATAAAAACACATTTGACTTCAAAGCGCGTCTGTATGCTGTGTCCAAAGTCAAATAAACATTGCTCTTTATAAGCAATCTTTGCTATATTCATTTTCTTAGCAGTAATTAGCACATGCAACTTCCAACAGAGAAGAAAAATTAATTTCTGATTTCTGAAGAGAGGTGTGCTTGGATGTTCCGGCTCATGCCAGAACATACAGTTTGTTTTCAAGTATGTCTTCAGCCTTAAGAAAAACTGTTCAACACAATGCTGTGCTCTGCAGCAGTGCAACTTAGGGCAAGCAGGTCTGTTTTTCACACCCAGCAGCATAGCCATGAGAGCACAGTACAGTGCAACTGCTTGGGCCAGCAGCGGCCGCATGCTGCCAGGACGGCTGTCTGTCCCTGGGACAGCTATTTCTGTGCAGCACTGCCCTCTGCCTCATCGCTGCAGGAGGACTAGAACACACTTAAAGGTTTTAAAGGATGAGACTAAAGGATTTAGACTGTTTATATGGTATTTTTTGGTTGGAAGAAAAGAAAAGCCTGGGGATTTCTTCTGTCGTGCTTGCACACTGCGAAATACAAAGCGGTGGAAATATGGGCACTGTGAATAAGAAGTGATTTTTTGTACAGCTGTACATGAGCTTTCTACTGAAGTCTGCACATACGTGTACACACAGTGCATGCCTTGTATGCAGGTATAGTATATACACATTAAATACTTTTGAATATCTGCAATTCAGGCTGTATGTATGAACATAGTGCTGTGTGAGCAGCCACTGCAAAGTGTTCATCTCCAGCGACATTTAATGGCCTTTGCTCTTTTCCTAGTGAGCATGGTGTGTCCTGCAGCTGAACCTGTACAGCTGTGGGTGCTGCAGGGAGAGGCCGGCATACCAGGCCTGCAGAAGGCAGGATGCGCAGGGCTGAGGGCTGGGTTCTGTTCTAGCATAAGGTTTGTTTTTCTAAGCAGAGGAGGACTCTGAATGAACAGCCTTGTAGATACAACATTGCTAGCTTGCTGAAACCTATTTAATCTTGGACTGAAAGGGGCTTCCTTCAGAACTGATCTGTTCCACACGAAATTTCGATGTGTGGTGATGAGATATTATAAATTGTAGAGCTTAATTAGGAAATATTATTTTCTCTCAGTTGATATTCACAGTGAACACAACACAAGCATAAGCTTGGCTTAATCTACCTATAAAAATATTAAGAAAATTTTACTTAACAGTAAAAGGACATCTATTTGACTGTTCAGAAGCTTAAAAACTGTAATAAAGATAGCCACACCATATTCAGTGTACTTGTATTACTACTCTCTTTTGAAATTGAAAGGGTTTGCTTTGTGGCTAAAAATTAGAGGTAAAATCTTGGACATATTGAAAACAATGAGAATTTCTTGTTGATTTAAATAGAGCCAGGATTTCTTCTGGAGTTACTTAAAAATCATTAGGGGAAACGTCTGCAAACTGAACCTGTGTTTGCTTAATCCTTGTGTTTTCAGCAGAGAAAAATATTTATGAAACATGCATGAGATGTCTGCTTCTTGGCAGGAAACATCTTGGCTGCTTTTTGCTTCAAAGAATCTCAGCCTTGGCAAAATAAAAGAAACAAGCTTTAAACAGATTAATAGTTTATCTGATTCAGTGATCATCTTGCTTTAGGACACAGTTAAAACCATCAGAATCCTTCTCTTGATATTACTCAGAAAGCATTCACTGCAAAGTGAGAAAGCTGCATTTAGTGCAGATGTGCTATCACTGAAATTGATGTTTTGGGGTTTGTGATCCACTTTTGGGCTGTTATTCTAGGGTAGGTAGGTAGATATCCTATTTTTGAATATATAGTACATATATATGTGAATGTGTATATATAATGTTAATATGTCTTCCTTCCAAGACCATAGCTCTTGAATATGATAAAATATTACAAAGGAGAACTTTGAAATCCTGCATATTTGTATTATTATCTCTCCTTTTTTTTTAGTTGGTTTTTTTTTTTCAGAGTTTTGGCCTGTTTAAGAAACAGTAACATATGCAGCCTAAAGGAGAATGATTGATTGTGAGAATCTCTACTTTTTACATAGATTTTTGGTTTGGTATTCTCTGAATACTCTTGTGGTCCTTGAGATTAAAGAGTTAGAGGATACATCTCTTTGTCAGATGAGTTTCCCTCTCTATTATGGAGTATACTATCCAGTTTTAGAAATTCCACACTCCACCAGCAACTACAAATCTTTATCCCTGTGCTTACTCTAATCTGATTATTCAAAGAGTCGATTTTAAACATTTGCACTACGATAGCTCCAGAATTCAATGTGTACTCCTAATACTAGACTGCCCTTTCCCAAGGAAAATGCAGTCCAAATAAATAAGATAGAGAGGAGTTGGAGAAAAGTTACATGTTAATCTGTGAATGCAAAAATAAAAGTAACAGTTTCATACAGCAGAACATAACCATACTTTCATCGAATGGATTGCTTCACCTGCCATATGGCCACACTCTTTCTTCACAGACAGTGATATTATCTGCTTTGCTGTACCCATGTCCTAGCCCTTGAGGCAGTTTATCCCTGAAAAAAAGATCAAACTTGTAATCCACTGCAGCAATAGTCTTCCAGACTCAATCAGATTTCTCATTAATCTCCTTGACAAGCATGAGTGTAGCTTCTCCTGCCCGAAGAAAAGCTTAGAGTTCACTGAATCTCCAGTCCCCAGCAGAGCTGGTTATAATTCTCACTTTTGAACTCCGGGAGCTGAAAACACCACGTTTTTCCAATTTATTTTCAACTTTGGAACTGATAAATTTTTGTAAAATAGCATCAACCCTAAGCAATGTGTTTGCATTATAGATGAAAAGAATAGGAAAGATACATTGAGATGGGTTATATACAGACCAGTTTGGTGAAGGGAAAAAGAAATAGAGAAGAAACCAATAAGTATTTTATTATTCTGAACTCGATTTTAAGCTGTTTCAGAATCACCAGACAACCAAAATCCAGCAAAAAACACAGATGTTAAACAAGTTTTCTAGACTTGTGGAGGAATAAGAAGGGATACTATTTAAGAAACTGGGACTGTGTAGAGCACTTTGAGATGAAGGTTAGATGGAACACAAACCCTACCCAGTGTTAAGTGCTGTCTGACAACTGTCACGCTCCGTGCCCTATACACACATCTCCATAAGTCCCACGTGTTCTGTGGCTTAGTCCCTAATACAAAGAAAGTTCACATGTGCTTAGAATAATCCAGATGTGACTCTTATTCCTGTTTTTTTTTCCTTCTGATTTTATGAAATATAATTAATTTTCAGGCTAGAGTGACTAATTTTATTTCTCTATCAATTTACTAACACTGGAAAAGGGCATTCCTCTGGAAATACTGGAGGCAACAGAAGAAAACAAAGGCATTTCACTCTGTGAGGATGTCACTGTCTCTCAGGTTTAACAGTGCAATTCAAGAGAAAGGTTTGTATGCAGTCAGAATTCTTGTCTCTCTGCTTCATTAAGTAGAATTAACTACTGACAGTGGTACTAATGAGGAAACCCAAAGTTGGATAGTTTATAAAATCAATTAACTGACCTAGTAAATGGAAAGTCAAATCAGAGCAAACATATTTTAACTAGAGATATCTGAGCATACAGCCAAAATCCCATACTGAGAACTTTACAAATTTCTGCCCCAAATATTCATATAGATTTACTTTTCCTCTGTTGCATTATTTC
This sequence comes from Numida meleagris, assembly GCF_002078875.1. Lineage (NCBI taxonomy): Eukaryota > Metazoa > Chordata > Aves > Galliformes > Numididae > Numida > Numida meleagris. Next base: position 25,807,385 of record NC_034410.1, on the reverse strand, counting down.
GCACCCACAGTAAGTCCATCTGTGAGGAAAATGAAAACAATTATATGTAGTCCAGCACCAAATCATCAAGTACTAAAATGAACTTTGTATTCCTTCTAAGCCTTGTTACATTACAGAGCAATGCAGTTATCGGTGCAGAAAAATTAGGGAGCATGGTTATTGAGCATGGAGATTTGTGAAAGTTTTCCAGCTATGAAAAAAATTTCTTGTAGCATCCGTGCCATCTGCTGGGTATGTACTGGAGAAGTTAATCAATAGAGGGAAGAGCTGAGAGTGATTTGTCAAGCATCCAGTAGAAATAGGAAGTTGGTTATCTTTCCATTAGCCTTAAGTACCTTACCCAAGGTGCACAAAACTAGAGTCACTACAAGAAATCCCCCAAAATGCTAAATACATGTGGATAGTCTTTACTCTTATCTGCTGCTAGAAGGAGAGAATCAAGAAGAAAACTGCAGAGTAAGAAATGTTATTGGATACCTAAACAGCTCAGGAGCTTGCTTCCATCTCCTGTGGCTACCAAGGTGTGGAAGGAAAAAACAGATAAATTGTATTTCAATGACTCTTTTTTTTTGTGAGAGAAATGGAAAAACTGAAAGCTGCTTGGTGAATTTTCACTCCTTTGAGTGATACCCCAAGGAATCATACACTGAATTTTAATTATGCAATGCTTTTAGGTATACTTCTTCCTGATAAGAATACTGGTTTAAAGGAAAATAAAATTAAAACTTTCAAGAATTTGTTATTTTAAAGACTTTTTTTTTAATCTCATCCACAAGACCAAACAGGATGTACATTCCTAATATAACCATAGCATGGAAGCTTACTAAATCTTCTGAAGAGTGTTAAGCATTTTGAATGTGATTCAACACAAAATAATTACATACTAATTGTATTTTATATTTTCTTTCTAAATAGCAGTTGGACTGTAATAAAGCTGATCTGTATAAATCATTTTATTCAGAAACTCAACAATTTTGTTTCTTTTTAGTTTTCAGCACTTACTGATACTTATTACTTGACTATATGTGTATTTTGTGATCAGTATCTGCCTGGAGTAGGTTTTCCATATATACATCAATTCAGCACATGTTTGTAGTTCTGTGTGACTCAATAAAATATTTCTTGGTTTGTAATAGTAAAAGTTTCTTATCTACCATATACCTCCACGGTCAGTGTAATCAGTGAAAGGAGTTATCATTATTAACGTCCATTTTGATATTAGAAATAGCATTTATAAAAATGGTAACTATATTCTATTAACTTTCAATTTAAATTCTAACTACCACTATAGGTACTATACAAGGTCATATTTCTATTAAGGAAGACTGGGTGAATACAGTATTTGGGATCCTGAGTAAGGAGAGGGAGCCGAGATTCAGGTTGGCCTCAGTTCTACAAATGGATAAAGAAGCATGTTGTTTAAAGGAGAGCATGTCTCTAAATTAAAGTTACTGCCTATTTAATACAAAATGCTGTTTTTCTTCTCTGACTTAGGTATTTGGATTAACACTGAAGAATACAGAAAGCATGGAAGAACATATGGAAGAACAGGCCACATACACAATGCCTTTACTATGGTATGTTTCCTTCTTCCCATACATAGATACTTGCAGATCCATCGCTCTCCATCCTTGTACATCTCAGCTCTGTCTCAGTGCAACTTGTTTGGGATGCATGTACATGGCAAAAGGGACTGTAATCTTTACCCATTTTAAATTGCTTTGCTTGACTCAAATTAGCTAACATGAGCTGAAATGTTGGGAGTTTTATTTGGATGTCAGAACTTGCATTATAATCTATAGCAAAACCACAGTTTTCATTTCAGTTTCTAACCAAATTAAAGCATTGCTGCTTTGTCTTCAGTGTAATTTCACCAGTGCTATTAGAATAGATTTAGACTTGTTAGAATATTCTGAATAACCACCTAATCCGTCTAAGATTGCCCTTCTTTGGACTTAGGGATTTTCATATACACTTACTTTTTGTAAAATAAAGCATTTACCCTGCTGTGAGCTAAATGCTAAGAAATTGCTTTAAAAACTGACCAGGGCAGACTAGAAATAGAGCAAATTTATCTGCCTAGCAAGAAACAAAATGAGACGTATTTCGCAGTTGTTAAACCCACTTTAACATGGAAAATAACATGTTTTCAGGTTGTCACATTCAGAGGCATGCACTTCTTGTGCGATAACACATTTTACTGCATTTAGTATGTAAATTGAGCAAAAAGAACTTGGTAGTGGTGCTTAACTATAAGGAAGGATGGAAAAAAAGAAGGTGATTTGGGAAATAACTTAATCAGTGAGAAACAAAATGAGTACAAATGGAAACAAATGTCAGCGTGAAACTAACCAGAAAAGAAATACTATAATTGACATATAAACTGCTTTGTACTATAGTTTACATATAAACTCCTTTGTCTGCTTAGTGAATGCCATAGAGCTAAACTGACAGTTTTGCAGCCATCCATCTGCACCAATTAGGGCCTCCTCTACCAAAGCTGCAGTTACAACTGCAACAGCATGTTTGTCAGAAGATTTTTGAGGGGCATTTAACTCATTTTAAAAAAAATGTATCTCAAGACAAAAAATGACAGAAAATTTCAGTCCAGAAGCAAAGCTCTTTTTTGTTTATTTATTTAAAGGACAAATACTGAAGAAGAGAAGTTTGAAGTTTTAAAATCACAGAATCACAGAATTGTAGGGGTTGGAAGCAACCTCCAGAGATCATTAAGTCCAACCCAAAATTAGGTACATTGTGAATATTTTTAAAAAACTCTGTTTTAACATGAAGCACCATGAATCCCATAAGTCACTCTGTAGATCCCAAATGAATCTCATCACAAGTATTTGTAGAGGTTTGCTGTGAATTACAGGCTAAGAAACCTGATCATTTAGTATGGAAACTTGGAAATCGTGTGGTGTCGCGACGCAACAATTAATAGATCCTAAAGAGCCAGGATCTCATCCCGGGGAGAGAGACACAATCACAGATACTGTGGAGTCAACTCTCGTTTAGTGGAACTTTTGCACTGTCTTTTATAACTGTACAGCCGCTGCGCATGCCTGATCGCACCCGAGTCACACTCTCATGCACCCACCCCCCCTTTAACCCACCTAGCACGAGGCATTACCTGAGCAAGCACGTGCCTGTGATTGACGCCCTTCCTTTTGTTCACCATGTCAATCAGCACGCATCCCCCTACTGTTTTTAGCCGCCTCAGTGTGGAACTCAGTCTTACTACTTACCCCAAATTATCTTTGCTAACTGCCTATCATTGTGCACTACAGAAGATGTGGGCTGTAAGCACTTTATCAGTATAACATTCTATGATTATTTCAAAAGCTGATGCTAAGATGCCTTATCAGGAAAGCTCAGAAAACAGAGGATATAGGATTGGTTTGGGTGATAATACAGTATGTAGATTTTTCCATGCTAGCAGCCATTTCTAAGTGTTTGGACAGTTCACCAAGAAAATTTCCTTTGACTGCACTCTCTCCACCCTTGTACTTCACAGTTCCACTGGTCAACAGCACACAAAGGTGTGCTTGCTCACACTTGTATGAGACACCAGGACAGCCCAGGTTTGTGTAAAGCTTTCCGGAGAAGCAGCACTTTGGAGCTTGTGATACTTTCAGCAGAGAATGGAGACCTGAGCAAACACCAGCACAGCAGTCATGGTCTCCTTCCTTTTGCTTGAACTCCATTTACTGAAGACTGCTTGATACCATACATGTTCTTCCACAACAGTAGAAATCACAAGAGCCTTCCTGCTCTCTGCTATGGAGCCCTCTAGCAGATAGCTGTAGTTTCTGGGGAGATATCCCCAGATGGACTGTGGGAGAGGAGTGTTAAGGGTTTGAGTAGGTAGAGATGAGAAGAAAAGAGAATATGGTTTTTACATGCACCTCACTAGCTGTGTTGGAGTCCACTTTAGCCCCTTCCATGATGCAGGCAGATGTGTGCATCTCTGCAAAAGAAACCTCTGATTCCAGACATGTTACCACTTAAGGTCTTTTCTTCCCTCGGCTCCTGAAGTCTGTTAATTATTTTTTGTATATTGTGACTGGTTTGTTCTGTTATTATTTCATTTTTTTTTCTAGCTACACTGAAATTTAGTACCCTTTCTTAACCTCTTTTCCCATTCCCACCACTAAAATACATTGCCATATGAAGACAAATACTGTATTATCAGAACAAGTTCAACAATTTTCATGTTTCCTTTGCTTTTTGCTATTATCTCAGAGTTCAAGATGTATGTCTGCATATATGAATTGTGTATGTATATTCTGGACCTGACTATAATACCACAATGGCAAATAACTTGTAAGAGCTTGAAAAGCCCTGTAATTATCTATAAACAACAGAAAATAAAAAGCTGCTTACCCAGCCCTACAGCATCGATACAGTAAGCAGCACTACTGTGGGAATCATTTGTCATGGCTGACAGGAAACATCAAAAAGAAAGATTGGATGGAAGGACAAAAAAAAATCATTGATGAGTTATTCTTTTTTTAATAAAGATCTATCATAAAATTCTAGTGAGGCATTATTAGCTCAATTGTGAGGTGTTATTAGCTCAATTGTTTTGATTTATTTGAGTCAAACCGTTATAGTCATTAATTTTTAACTGTTCCACCTATATTTTCAAAGCTTTGCATGCAGTAAAGTCTCACTAATCTTGGTAAAGTCAATGAAAGCAGCGTTTCTAAGTCCCAAACAACTGTTTGGAAGTTTAGTCATGATGCCAGAAATCCCCAGTTTTTGTTAATGAAGATGATACTGGAACACATTAGGAAGATGAGAGTAGCTCCATAAAAAACCTTAGAAGTTGGAAAAAAGAAAGAGAACAAGTCAGAATCACAACACAGATGAATTTCAGGTTTCTACACAAGTAGATAGACATTCTGTATGTATTGACATTAAAATCATGTAAGAAGTGATATAATCATTTGAATAAAAAACACTTAATAAGCAAGACCAAATACTTTCCTGGTACTTCTCCAGCTATTCCCTTTCCCTATATATTATTTTACTATTTATTCAGCTCCTAAATAATATGAAGCAGTCATAACAGTAATAATAATACTAGTAACAATAATACTAGTAACAATAATACTCAAACTCACTAAATAAATTTCTCTTTTTTCCCTCAATTATTTTTTTCCCAGAAGATGTGCATGTCAAACAACAGGATTAGCCAGAGTCTCTCTGTATTAAGACTGTTGCAAGAATCCAGGGAGAAGGAGGTGTGGGAAAGGTTACAGTCAGAACCTCAGCAGTGAGACAAGGACACAAAGAATTAGTTTCTGGGAAAATAACATCTTTTTTTCTTTAATGCAATTCCCCACTCACTGTTAGAAATGACTTTTTCTGTGATTCTGAAAGTACCCCATTAAAGCTCACTTATTCCAGGAGCAATTTGTTTGTCTGTTATATGATAGCAATAAACGTTCATATTTAAATGAATAACTCCCTATCATTTTTGCACTACCAAGTACATTTGTTTATATTAACTCCTTTACCAAAAGCATCTCTGTTTACCCTGTGTCTGCACTACAAATAGACTTTTTTTTTTTTTAATGTTCAGAGAACTTCTTTATTCTTTTTTTTTTTTTAAGGTTCAACAGAATGTTAAAAATATCTACTGTGGAGTCTTGCAGGATGAAGAACAGCAAAATCTCATTCTCATAGCAGCACAGAGCTTTTAATCCTCCAAACCTTCTTCTCTTTCAAGAAATACTGAAAAGAAATTGGGAAAAATGTAATTTAGATCTGTAGTATTTCAGATTTATCATATGGACCATATGAAACTTGCTTCCTAGCCTCTAAATTAGGGTAAGATGAAATAAGGGTGACTTTAGCAGTACTCTTACTTTAGTTAGGCTCACAGAAAAGGCCACTGTGAACTCAGTATGCAGAATAAGAGGAAAATACTGTGGATGAAGGAAGCTGGGCAAAAGTAGGTCAAAGATCTTGATGAAGTTATGTTTGGAATTAATCTACATTAATTAATTAGTTTTCACTGTCCCATTTCTTTAGATTATGATTTTCTGCTTTCTAGAATTCTGCCAGTGTATTACAGCCTTTGCTGTCTTTGGCCTTTATGTACTTTGAAGAACTAATCCTTTCTCTTCTGTATAAAATAATATTGACAAAAACTAGCCAAACATGAACTAAAAACAGTAAACATTTTTCTCATTTAATTATTATCTGACTAAAGCCTTGTACTGAGGGTGAAGAACTTTCAAATACAGGCTGTAAAGAAGCTTTGGTTGGCTGAATTGCCCTAAGTTGCAAATGGCAAGCCTCAAGTATTACTGTCGGCCAAATCAGACACCATTTATTTGCATTTTTGCATAAGTATGGAAATAACAGAAATAAAATCATTAAATGCTAAATGAAATCAATATTTTGCATCAAGCCTGAGACTATATATATTAAGGTCTGACAGACTTTTAGTATTCAGAGGTAAGAGCTCTCAGATAAAGGAATAACCAAATCAGCCAAGGAATGCTAAAATCTGCCAAAGAAAGCAACATAAGGAGTCATCCACACCAAATTATGTGTTCTGCTGTTCTTTATAAAACAAGTAAAAAGTATAAGAAGTATTTTTCCTTGAAACAAGAGCATAACCAGATGTATAAAAGCAAATATAAACAGGAAGGCCAATTCCAAAATTCTCTGATCATTCCAGTGATAAGCTTCTGGGTGATAGAGGTGTAGAAGACCACTGAGAGGTATTTATTAGACAGATATAATCTCCTGGGTTGCCACTTATATTTAAGTTATTGTTAGTATGAATCCACTTTTTGCAATAGGTCTAACAGATTTGAACTACAGTCATTATTATATTCTCAGGGTATAATATGAATTCTTTGTATTAAATTACATTTCTGTGTTTTGTTAAAAAATTTATAGCCATTTTTATCTAGCTCATTCTCCTTGTAAGGTACATGGGAAGATTTCCTAGAGCTGTATCGGGATTTGTCTTTGTACAGAGGGAGAAGATGGACTTATACAGGGTACTACACATGCAGACCCAGATAGAGAAAAGCATTTCCTCAGTATTAACCTCAGGGCCTTTTGGGGAATGATGAATGAACTCATTAATGAACCTTTCTATTTACTTCTGTAAAGTCCTGTAGTGGATTCATTATAGTCAACAGTACAGCTTGCATAGATTTCCTTAGATATCTCTTATTCATTACTTATAATAAGTTATTAGGCATAAATATCTTTTATCATCTGAGTCTTTTATGAAATTACAAGCCAAAGTCAGAGAAACAACATAAATATGTGCAATAAAAATATAGCTGAAGGTGGACCTTGTGACTACATTTCTATGCCCCTGCCAAGTTCACGAAGGAGTAACAGCTGGTGAGATTATTAATATATGAGGAAGACGTATTTAGCAAAAATTTCTGCTTGTTTAAGTGAGGTTGGAAGCTTATCTTCTTGAGAAAAAAAAAAAAAAGTATCAACTTCATCAAAAATAATCTCATGTTTCTCCATTAGCCCTACTTTTTTTCATGAAGAACAGAGCTTCACAAAGACAAAGTGGTATCACAATCACATAAGTTTTGCTCCCTCACCACACTCTTAGACCTAGTGATACTAGGTGAAATCCAAAGGCAAATTGAAATCCAAGAGGTTTATTTTCCAACACTATGCGCTAGAACTTCAGCTACAATTAATCATCAAGGATCTGATAAATTCACCATGTGAAGTTCTTCCCCTTATTCTTTTCTGAACTTGCAGCACAGGTCATCAATTTCCTTGTACTTCATTCTCTAGGGAAGTAAACTTACATTAACTATCATTTGAAACACTGTACTCTTTTCTGGTTTTTGGAAAGTGAAGAGGTACTACCTGTGTAATACAGATATGAATGCTACTTAAAAATAAATAACAGAAACACTTGTTTGTAATGAAGTTTGCATGAAAAAAACATGTATTTTTATGACTATAATAAATTGAAAAGAATCAGACATTTTCAAGCAAGTGCCAAATCCACTAAGAGCCGAATATGCTGAAATACCCAAGGCTATCATCTTTCTATATACAGTTTTCAGCACAGAATCTGTTAGCCTACAATGGTAACTCGTGTGTGCATAAGTCATACTAACATACACACCATCAGAAAAAAGAGCATCAGATTATACTCAAAGCAGTGATGTGTAGGCCACACCCATGACACTATCTGCACTTTTATCCCTGACCAACTTTGATTCAAAACCATAGAGCTTCAACAGTACTTAAAGTGCTGTTCATCCTTTCTCAGATTGAGAAAGGGTTCTTGAGCAGAAGGCATATTATTTATAAAAGATACATATAAATTCATAATCGTGGAATCATAGAATGACTTGTTGGAAGGGACCTTAAATGTCATCTAGTTCCAAACCCCCTGCCATGGGTAGGGTTGCTACCCACTAGGTTATGTTGCCAAAGTCCCCATCCAATCTGGCCTTGAACACCTCCAGGGAAGAGGGAAAGGAGATAACATTTAAAAAGGACATTAACTGATCTTATTGCTTATTGTTTTTTGATACTCAGATGAAAGGTAGACTGGCATCCTACAAGAAATAGAAAGACTTTTATTCATAGACTTAAAGAAATGTAAGGCAGCTGTGGCACATTACCTTGGGGAATGTAAGCATTAAAGGCAGGAAAAATTCATACAAAATAAAAACAAGGATATAAGTAGAAATACAAATTTCTACACAAAGATAAGACTCTCACAGATCTTTGAAGTGTTAAATAATGTGAATAGATGTATGAATAGTTTTCCTCATTCTGAGCTCATCTAATATAGTGTTACATATTTGGGCTTAGTAGAAAATAATGGCTTGAATCATAACCATGAGGAGTGATTTTGACAGGGGCAGATCTTAGGATTGCAGCCAGTCTGTGTCTGGAGTATCAAAGGAGTCAATATCTTCAGTTTGTTTCTGTGGTTCTTTCACCAAAATTTCCTGCACGACCACTAGCCTGTGGCTTCACCCGATAAAACCCCCTTTCTCTTGCAAGTTAGGTACAACTTCTTTATGTTTTTTTTAAACCCTCAAAGATCATCTGTGGTTGACTCAAATGAACCAACAGATGTAAGTGTTAAATATATTAGGGAATAAATGCTAAATGATGGAAGCATGGTCAAAATTTCCCGTTTGTAGTGCATGCTTTTCTTCTTCACCAGCCTCTTATAGTAGGACAAATGCTGTAAGGGTATTCAAGATAAGTCTCATATGGGCCAAAAAAAAGAAAAGACTTGGCCTTGCCTTTGACAGAGGGTGTAAATTTGACAAAATAGACCTAGACACATGGACACAGCTATTATTTATTTCAAGTACATGTCATGAGAGTTCTATAGGGGACCACTGACTGAAGCTGTTCCTCTCTGCCAATGTCTTTGAAACAGGGCAACACTGCAATTACTCTTTTAAAAGTAGTGTAAGTTGTGTCCAGAATTAAGTTCACTGAGACTTGCAGTTGTGCAGACACAAACCCATTTTAACATTACAACTGAGTTTATTCTGCACCACTGAATACCATCACCCTAAGTATGCTTTCAAAATCTTGTTTGTAGGCAAAACCATGGGGGTTTTCAGCTGAAAAACTCTAGCTGAGGGAAAGGAGCTGTAGCATTCAAATAAAGAAGGAAAAAAAACACAAATAGATATCTTGTTTATTCTTGTTAAAACTGCCCTCCTGTAGTGTTGCTAATAAAATAAATGACAGCTAGAAAGCAAGTGAAAAGAAAGAATATCCACAGCTTTCTTTGCAGCTGCTTTCAGGAGGCCTTAGGCTTGGATTATGAATTGCTGCTACATAAGAAAAGTTTTCTTTTAAAACACCAAGCCTTCCTTTAAGCTTTTATCTTATGTGCAGGCAGAAACATTATGCGAAACTTGTAAAGCAAAAAAAATTCAAATAAAGCACCAATATGTTTGTAGATGGGTGGAAAAATTGGACAAATACGGAAACACCCTACCACCAACAATATGGAGAGATTTACATCCCTGTCATGTTTCAGGGCTTCTGCTATGTGACTAGACTTAGAAATTTATACAACAAATCAGATAATAGGGCTAACAGTAGAATTTCCTTCCACTTGAGAAAAATAACGTGCTTTTCACCAAGGCTTTATATATATATATATGTATATAAATCAACTGAATAAAACAATAAATAGAAAAATAACTGAATTAGGTCCTGATTTTTCACTTTATAGTCCTGAAAGAAACAAAAGAACAGTTTGGAATCTTGGCTTAATTCTGATGTCTTAAATTGTTATTCTTCGTAAAAAAGACACCAAAAAAAAAAAAAAAAAAAGGCTTCATGCAAAGAGGGGTGTGTTTTAGAAAACAGATTACGAGCTAAAAGAATTGTTTGGCAAAATGAAAAATGAGTTGCCCAGACTATACATCCAGCAGACATTGACAAGCCTAATCTTTCTGATTATCTCTTCAATAAATCTTAATTTTAGAAGAAAACTGCCATTTCACAGTCTTTTTTTGTAGCTAGCAGAAAAATAAAGAGGATGATGGAATTCCTGTTTCATAAATCACACTGCAGAACATATTTTCAGCTCAAGAAGAATGTCTCGAGTAATATTTTTCCAATTCTGTTTCAGATGGATGAACGCTTTAAAGACATTTTTGGGTCTTGTAACAATCTAATGGTTTGCCTATTCGTTTAATAATTCATATCAATAAAAATATCTTTCAGGCTAGCCCTTTTTCACATGAAGAAAGTCTCTTTTTTACTGTTCCTAAAAGAAAACAGTGCTCTCAACAGTCTGAAAAATAACTGTAATTAATGTCCAGAAACTCATAGTTGACATTATCACAGTGTCTAAAATGCTTTTGCTACTGCTTTCCTAAATTTTCAGCTTAAAATCCAAGTCTGGTGGATTTAGAATCATAGAATCACTGCAGTTGGAAAAGACCTCCAAGATCATCCAGTCCAACCATTCATCTATTACCAGTATTTCCTCGCTAATCCATGTCCCTTAGTACATCATCTAAATGTTTCTTGAACACGTTTACCTCTTTTTCAAATAAAATTTCGTAGCCATTAGCAGAAATGTGGATAGCAGTCTTGGCTTGCATCCAATTTGACAGCTGAAAAAATATAAAAATTTAAGCAACAACAAAAAAAGAGTTCTTTATGCAGTTAATTCGAAGTGATATAGCAGCTTTTTCACTCTGGTTTTGTATTACGTAGGGTTATTTTGTTCTGTCATTTTTAAAACACAGTGGCATATCACATCACATTATATGTCCACAGAAAACTATAGTAGCCATGAGTCAGAGAATTATTTAAGTATACAGTTCACTTCTGATATAGCACACAATTTCAATGTTACTATTTTGAGTGCAAAACTATTTTTGGACATAAAATTAAGCATATGTTTTTTGTAACACGTAAACACGAGAAGAATTTATATTTAGGTTTAATTGTAAACAAAATAGACAAGGCAAAATTTTTTTTATAAGCAATAGAGTATCACATTAATCCCAGCAGCTGAGGTTTAAGGGAAAAAGCTCTTAATGAAAATAAATAAATGCCTAGCTTGCTCTCTTAGGAGAGAAAATTGATAAATCTCAAGGCAAATGCGTCTAACTCAGTACAGAGCTATACTTTAGAGACCATTGAAAAAGTATATGCAGCATTTCATAGCACTTGTACTGCAACAACAGAAATCAGAAGGGAGTATTTAAGTCTGTTCTGATAGTTTGATAGTTCTTCAATTTCTTTAAAATGAGCTTATCTGCATTTTCACATCAGGGTTTTCTGAATAGTTTTACTCTGCAACACTTGATTATATGCTTTTTGCTTAATCTGTTTATTTGCATTATAAACCTAAGAAAAGAAGACATGCTTTTCATCCCCTCTTTTTATCTCCTCTAATTCTCAACTCTGTATTTCTTTACAGTATGCTACCTGGGTAACTGCCTTTTCTCTATATAAACAATTTGTGATTAATATAAACGAGCTCAGATTGATTCAGATACAAAAGGGGCTGAAGAGTGATGGCTGATGCAAACAGGGTGATTAGTATTGCTCTTGCTACATGATGAATTACACTATATCATGCATTAGAACAATGAATTGTCCTTCAGGATATGAAAGACATTAGCAAACAACATGATGGCAAATATATAGTCTTTTATCTGATGGAAGAATCTTGAAATTCAGTAACAATTTGAAGACTATTTTCTATGTTTCAAGGAGCATGAATGACAGGATACACTACTGCCTGTAATAAAGTTGTAGTCATTAAAATTATTGCCCACTATATGCCCTTTGGGTCCAGTTCTAGTCTTTTTATGAAAAAAACCTCACTGAAGTTTTTTTTTTTTTGACTGAAAAAGAAGTATATAACTGGATCCCCAGTTATACTTTGTAACCCAGTACTGGGTTCCCAGTAACCTTCTGTGATTTTGATGCATCATTTCATATAGGCATGAGGTAATCTGGGAGAAGCGATCCTGTGTCTACAGCTAAAATTCATGTTTAATATTCTAGTGGAGTGTACTTTCTAATAAATTTGTTGATGCCTGTTGTGATCATCTTTCAGGGAAGACAAAGAAGTCTAGGTTCATTGAACCAGGGCAGGTTTTCCCTCCAAACTTGAATGGAGATTTCTGTCAATGTTTCAAACACCAGTTCACTGATCTTCAGAGTCTTCCTTAATGCTCTCATTTGCCATGATATGCACAGACAGAACTAACCACAGTTAGGTTTTGATTGCATCTATCCTGGGTCCCCTACTATTGCAATCAGCACCACCTGCTCTACTACTGCTTTGCTAGTACTGACCTACCTGCTGTATTTTGCTCCTCTATCTGTTGCTTCAGAGTTCATCAAGGCTTATATACTGTCCATTTCTCCTGACTGCCCCAGACATGTTGATGAAGCAGGTGAGTGATGAAAAGAGATGCAATTTTTCCTCTAAGGATTAATGTGATATAGGGCTGATGATGTATGCAAGGACTTCCTAAATATTCAATTTAAACACATAGGGACAGTACACTTCACAGTGCATGGGAAGGCTGGAGAAGCATCAGAAGGATTGACGATGAACTTTTTGGAAGCTGGCTGTGTGGAGCAAAGCTGCTACTTGTTTTGCGAAACATATTGCCTGTTGTAAAGCTTTTACAGCATGCCCTCTTACTACCTCTTTTTGAACAGTTACATTTTAATCATCATCATCACTTTCAAGACAACCAAGTATGGAGACTGGAGAAAAGTGGTCATTATATGGTGTCAGTGCCATGGAGAATTTGCTTTTGAGGCCAGTATATTCCTAACTTGAATTTTTGAGGGATGCTTTCATGATACATAGCAAAACATGTATCATTAAAGCAAAGCATATGTATATGCAAATAAAGCAGACTATAGACAACACACCGATGTCAAGACAGCTGTCCAGTTTGAGTTGCATCCTTGCAGCTAACCTAAAATTTCAGAACAATTTGGCTGCATCCACACTACTGGTTGGGATTGTTCCCTGGCCTGAATTAAATCTAGACTGGGAGGGTGCTGAACTAAGGCTGAACACTGGGCCTCATTGGCAATGTGGGAGATGGCATAAATATATATATGGTAGACTGTAAGTTCTGGCTTTATTTGCTTTATTGGTACAGACGTTGCCACAGTCTTCTTTATTTTAATGCTTTTGCCTTATCTTAAATAGTTTCTTCATATGCAAGACTACTTTTTTTTTTCCTCATTATTTTGCACAGTGGGTTATGCTAGTATTGAAGAATATCATTATTTTTATATTAGTCTGTAATGGAAATATTTCTTTGGCATTATTTCAGAAAATTTCCCATATGTGAATATATCACACTTCTTAAATATTGCAAATTACATTTGTATTTATGGATAGCTTTTTGGATCTATCTAATTGGAAAAAGACACCACCAAGGCAAACACAAGAAAAGAACAGAATAAACAAAATATTTCTTAACTTTATGAAGAGTTCAAGCACCTTCATTTTTTACTTAAGCAGGCTATGATGAACCTGTATGCCACTAGGTGTTTGGAACTATGTCAGAAATTTAAGTTCACATGTGAAGTGAGGGAAGTAAGATTTCAGATAATGAAAAACACAAAATGCAGATAAATTACAAGTGCATGGTTTTAATTTTGCATAAAAATAATACCCAGCACCCTACAACAATTTTAAAAAGCTCTCTCCATTATTCCATCTGAATGTGTAATCTACTTTGCTGTTAAGCTATTTTTTGCCCAGTCGAAACTGATCATCCTGATCAACTCTAATGACATAGTGTTTAAAATAGGATTATTTATCTTGAACTGCTGCAGAGCATTAAAAATTGTATTTCCTTTCAGACCAAACTATGCTAGTTCTTGTTCACTTGCTTAACATCAAGGGAAACTTTAAGGAAACAAGCACTATTTCTCATTTAATTGGAATGTCAATATTTTCAACTCAGAAGTACTTCAGCTTTCAACAGTACTTTTCAACTTTTCATAATGAATTTTTATGTGTAACACAGATAACATTTTTTTTTCATATAATCACTTTGTAATTAACAAATCCTTTTTTGTGGAAAAAAGATTTTAGAAACATTAGAAATATCATTTGGTAGTACTACTAAATAATCTCTAAAAATGTCTTATGGATACCAAGAATACTAATAATGACAAAAATTACTGAATCCAGAAAAGCAATATCTACCCCAGTAGCCTTCCAACACTTGCCAGATATAGCAGATTTTTAAATCTTATGTTCAGTGTTCAAGAGCCTTTCTTCATTGCAAAAATTCTTTAAGACTGAGAGATCCAGGGTTGGACCTGACTTTCTCTGCTTTGGAGTCATTTGCTTGTTATCTGCCTTGCCTGAGACAGCTGTTTCATTTTACTGATAGATGTTATGTCACCTTTCAGCTATCTCGGGCTCTTTCACTTTATGAGAACTGTTTTCCTCTACACATTTTCATTTCAACTCTTGTCTTTTTTATATAAATGATGCTCTCTTTAAGAATACACTGCTGTAATCTACTGGCACAGATCAAGGAATGTCTACAATCCACAAATGAAACTGGTATGTGGGTTGTGGTTATCTCAACTCTATTCTATTCTAGACACCAGAATCATAAACTTTGACATTTCACAGAGGAAATGAAATGATCTTATATTTTATCTGTCATAACTATTCCCTCATTTGTTTTAATTGCCTCAAATTACACCGGCAATACATATTGTTAGTAACAAGACCAGTTATATCAAAGATAATAATAAAAAGATGTTTGTTTCAAACTGAACTGAATTTTCAGTTTGATTGCTTTCCAAAACAGAGCAGTAGCAGTAGATTTATATTAATCTGCACAATTTAAGCTTTAATGGGCTAGGAAACATACTTTTACATTAGTATGATTTAAACCCGAAGAAATGCTGTTCTATTAAAAATAAATCAACTTTTTCATGCAGGTCTGAATAACCAAGGATTTTACAACTTGTATTGCTTCTTCTTCTTCTCTAAAAGAAAAGACCAGAAAGAGGGGGCTGCAGATGGCAGTAAAAAAATGGAAAACTTACAGAAGAGCTGAGGTGTAAACCTAGTGATCTGAGTATCTTAAAAACACTTCTGCTCTCAAAGAATATAAAAGACAACTACACTAAACTGTGAGATTCATCACGTTTTTCCATCTATTGTTGTTATTTAATGTGTAGTTCGAACAGAATCCAGGTGAGTGCTGAAGTCAGCACTCAGTGGCTATGTGGCCATGCTCTTTGTACATCCACTTTTGCGGTGCTTCTCTGCAAGCTCTGTGATGCACAACTTTACACTCATTGTATGTGCCATTTTCCTTGCCCAAGACCCAGTATGAACTAGCCCATTTGTTCTCTGTCTTTTGTAGTTGGATGGTTTACATAGGAGGATGAAAGCTTTTCCCAGGGATGTGGTAGAAAACAGGAGAATGAGGAAACACTGCCTGAGTTGCCAAAGATTTTGGTGATAGGGAAAAGAGTGAATGAGAAACAGCAGCAGTGAGGACAGCAGCTATGAGTTTGGGCACGGGAGTCTCGTTTTGGAAATGTAAATTTACATTATCTCTTTTTTCTGATATGGCTTTTGTGAAAATACAAATGACAAATGTAGCGAGAAGTGAAAAGCAGTGAAAATGATCAGTCTGATACAAAAAAATTAAAGCATGAAACAATGAGATGTGTTCTACAGCAAAGAAATTTTGGCTTCCTGGAATCAAGACTTTGAAATGAACGGTTTCAAGCTTATTTTAATATGGCACCCTTTGTTAACTACATGCATCAAAGAAATGTGGAACTTCAGTACATGAACATAGATATATTCTTTATTAACTTCACTATTTGTGGAATTGGACCCATGGTTTTTGTAGTAGCAACTTGCTGCTGGTCATGGAATGGTAGTAAATTTTTGACTTCTAATTTAAAAGTTATTTTTCTATTCTAGTATTAAGTAGTTTTATGATATAATTTATTTATGAATATGCAGCTTATGTAAGAATATATATATCTTATTAAACCAGCTTTTATTAAGTTATAAATTATGTTCAATCTTTTTATTTAATATGCACTTCATAAAATTTGCAGTTTTACAATATATTTTTCCTTTTATGAATGTGTAGTACTTGTCTTCCACTTTTATAGTGTAATGAATACAGCTTTAGTGTGGCCTGAACTATACTTCAGTACACTCTGAGTGAATATGACAAACTTAATAGTCAGTAAGTATTTCATTACAAAACACTCAGGAAAAAAAGTAAGGATGTTAAGACAACATTGCTGAGGTTATAAAGTCAAGTATTTCAAAGTAAAAGTATTCCAGTAGAATTTAGCACCGTTTCTGCTGGTAGACATTAAGTGACCGAGTAGTGCCCTTTTCTAACAGGATGTGTCCTTTTGTGAGCAATGACATTGAGACCTATTGCTTGAGCAGTCTCTGGTAATAAAAATAATTAGTCATAAACTGAATATAGCTTTATTTGAGTTATACCCACTGCTAAAATTTGTTCTTCGATCATTCAGGTTATGCGATAGTGCTGTTTCTCCTGAATTAGGAACAGGAGAAGAAAGAAAACATGCTCAAGTGATAAGTATTCAGTCATTAATAAACCTAGTTCATTAATGGCATTTGATCATTTGAATGCAGATCTACAGCTTTGCACTACAAGCAAGCAAACCCTCTGGAAGAAGAAACTGTTCACAAAATGTTCACTACTGGTGACTAATAAAAGATAAGTGCATTCAGGACATTTAAATTCTTCATACATGCTTATGAATATTGGTTTTGTAATATGCAATCTCCAAATCTTTTACATAACCTTTTTATTTTGAGAAGCACTAAATCAGCAGGCGCTCTCTTGCTTAGGACCTGGTGATAAAATTGTTTGAAAAGAGTAAATGCTGCAGTAACTGTAATTCTGACCTACTGTATTAGGCCTCCATGGCAAGGTTTTGTAGCAGGGGGCTACAAAAGCGGGTGAGCAGAGCACAGCAGCTGCTCCATGACAGATCAGAGCCAGTTCCAGCTGCTCCAGCAGGGACCCACCACTGCCAGAGCTGAGGCACGTATGACGTTGGTTGTGCCTGTGGGAGAGCAGATTTAAGAAGAGGAATACTAACAGGCAGGAGAAAGGATTGAGAAAGTGTGAGAGAATCAGCCTTGCAAACACCAAGGTTAGTGCAGGAGGGCAGGAGGTGCTCCAGGCATGGAGCAGAAGTCCCCCTGCAGCTCATGGGCACCAGGTGGAGCAGATCTCCATGTGCAGCCATGGAGGAACTACAGTGTAGCAGTGGATGTGGCTGAAGGAGGCACAGCCCATGGAAAGGCCCTGGAGGAGCAGCCCCATCTGGAGCTGCAGCCCTTGGAGCCCTGTGCTGGAGCACCCCGAAGGGTGAGCCCCGTGGCACAGATCCATGTTGGAACAGTGCTTGGAGAGCTGCAAACTTCAAGCCCACATAGGATTGGTTTTGGATGGACAGTGTACTGTGCAAGGGACCCCACACAAAGTTGCTGTGAAGGAGCAACAGAGATGAAGCATTAGGGACTGACCTCAGTCTCCCTTTCTCCGTTCCCCCAAACCACTTGGAGGGAGGAGGCAGAAAAGTGTGAATGGGGGGAAGGTGTTGGTAGCTTGCTTTTAGGTTTTCACTGCTCTAGTCTGTTAGTAATAGGCAATAAATTACATTAATCTCCCTACACTGAATCTCTTTTGCCTTTGACAGTAATTGGTGAGTGATCTCCCTGCCCTTATCTCAACTCCTGAGCCCTTTTTCACAGTGTTTTCTCCCCTTCTTCAAAGGAAGAAGGAGAGTGAGAGACTGGTCTGGTGGAGTTTAGCTGCCCATCAGGGTGAAACCACCACAAATCCATGAATAAACAGCCTTAGGTGCATGAAGGGGTAGGACTTCTGTGTTACCTTCTGAGTACTCAAATGCTATGAGCATCTTGAGGAAATAAAAGCAGACATAAACCCAACTGTTTGTTCTCCAGAACAGCTGTGCTAAGCACTGGGGAAGGAGTCTAGCTGGGTATATTTCTGATTAAGTCACTTAATAGGAAATGGTCTAAAGTTGTGCTTATTGTCCTTCAAATCCTATTTCTTTACTCCTTGCCTGGATTATAGCAATACCGTACTGAAAGAATTGAGACAGCTCCTCCCTGTTACTTTGCTGGTTTATTGTGCTTTATTTATATGACTTCTGTCCTCAGTTTAGAAACTACTGCATCACTAAGACAGGGAAGATACAGTCTAATAACCAGTTTCTTCTTATTGACTCTCTGCAGTAAACACCATAACCAACTATTTTAACTAATACAAGTAGGCTAATGTGGAGACATAAGTAAGAAGAGTTAGGAATTCTGTAGGTAAAAATCTGAAGAGAGCTTACTCACAAAACCGAACAAATCATTTTTTTATGTTTTAATAAATGTGAATACAGAATTTATAGACTGAGAGAATGCTTTCTAATGGAACCTCATTAGCAGTATATTACACAGTCAAATTGAGGATGCAATCCTACAGGAGACTGAGCTCTTCGACAGTGACAATTATTTTGCATTTCCTCTGTCTTGGGCCAATTGTTTTTTTGGCAGTAATTCATGAAAAGGAATCACGAGTTTCTGATATAACAATAACTAGGTATTCCACTTTAGGGTGTATCTGTGTAGCACAGATACCCAAAAGTAGTTTGAGTAGTTTGCTTTGACACACAGGACCTAATATAAGAAGGTTTAAAAGAGTTCCATGTCAGCCTGTACCTCTGGAGTGCTAGTTACACTTAACATAATGCCAAATACTTACAATGTATCTTACTGACATCGATGAGTTTTGGATTAGGATTATTTGATTAGCAGTTATTCGCGTTGTCTAAATTTGGAACATGAATAGTGATTCAATGTAGCACAGCAATCCATTTTCTTAAAAGATCACCACATACTTAGCATTAGTCTTGAAGAATTTTTATGGAAGGATTTTTCTGTTTGTTTGTGGCAGGATAATTTCCTGCAGCGTAGATTTCTTTGTCTCCATACTAGTATACTAATTCTGTCCAGTCAATTTTTGTCACTAAGCCCTGAAGCATTCACTAAAAGGAAATATTATAATTCTCTTTTGCACAGAATTGAGAATTTGCTAACCTAAGATTAGCTAGAACACATTAACATGTGCACAAGTACTTAATGACATTAATGATGTAAATTTTTTGCAACATTATGGTTTTGAAAACAAAATGATCTTGTTATTATGGAGAATTTGTGACAACTGCAATGTCAAGGAGCCTCAGAAGCTATGAGAAATGAGGCACAATACCATGTTCTGTGCCTAAAACAAGGATGTATTTGAAATCCATTGAATCTCCTAAAAAGCATTAAAAATCACTGTTTAATTTAACACAGTAGATTCTGTAAAAAAAAAAATCTGTTCTGATTTTGTTCTTGTTCTGTGTGGATTACTTTAACTTTAGTATCATAGAACTGAACCAGTCTTCTCCCTGCTAAGCTTCTGGATGTTATAAATCTCCAACAATTGAAAGTGTGTGTGAGTACGCAACTAATTTCGCACCTTCTACATTTGAACTTAGAATATGTATTGACACATTTTACTTACAAAATATTTTAAAATCATTATTTGGCATGAAATATGCTGCAAGGAATAGCTAGGATTCTTAGGAAGTAACCATTTCACATTTACACCTAGTAGACAGCAGTCTGCAACTTGAAAATTGGCACTTACATGTCTGAAATATTAATATTATCATGTTTGTCTGAAGCTGTTTGATTAATTTCTTACCTTTGTATTTTTATTTGTATAATCATTTGTTATTTATCACACATTTATTTTTAATGTATTTCTTGAACATCTCCATATTTTTGTCAAATTCCATGGGAATCTAGGGTGAACAAAGATAATAGATTTGCCTGTAAAATAAGTTTATTGCTTAAAATGTAAAGTATTCTTGTTCAATTAGCAAATGAGAGAGTCCATACATAATTCTTTATTTATGACCTTCATAACCCGTGGGGTTTTTACCAAGGGCAGCCATCCCAGTCTCACAGCAGTCAATACCCTTCTGTCAGGGCACAGTGAGGACCATCTGCTTCCCAAGGAATGAGAGCTGGAAGAAGTCATGACTTGATCGGCATTTATGTTATAGGACATATAAGATTATGGAGGGAAATAAAGAATTTATTTAGCTGGCAAAGTCACGTTTGCAGAAATTAGGATGTGGTAGATTTGTACTAGTCTTTCTAAGTCTCATGCTGTTTTTATACAATACTTTGGCTTTCTTCTACACACAACATCAGTAATGGGAATCAGTTAAGCCAGCATAAGATTTTTACATAAAAAAAAGCAGAACATGCATATTTAGTACTTCTTAGACATGAAACTATGGTTTTGAAAACAAACCCCCTATTGTTTACAGATCTTAAAGTGTTATTTCTTAGTATTCTTAAAGGAAAGATTTAGAATAGAACTCCACTCATTTGGCTTGAGCTTTAAACTTGCAAATCCTTTGTGCTACGTTTCAGCAGTTTAACCATGTGCCCAGGGAAAGTTGGTACTTCACTGTATTTATTTAGTAAGGAGTATGTCAGGATAGCCAGAATCCTAATAGGACTCTTTTAACACTTTAAATAAAAATATATTTTTTTGGAAGAATAGTAAGCCTGGGTTTGTATACAGAAACATTGTCCAGCAGTTTGTGACATCTCTGATATAGCATATTATATTGTTGGTCTAGAAGGGGACTAATTCTGGCACATTTTGGGGGCAGACAGCCAAAATGTGCTTGAGGAATACAGGCACTGAAGGACGAACCATGATTTAAACTGTTTAATAAATGAATAAATAAAACCAATCAAACTTGAATAGAATTTCAAAACCACTTCTTTTTGCCATGGATTTTCTTGCTATCTTTACTTTTCTGTGTTACATCAAAGAAGCTAGAAGGCAAAAAAAAGGGCATAGTGTACTTTATAAAGGAAAAAGATAGCCTTAAGCTGCTGTCACTTCAAGTTTCCTTATGATATATATTAATATATATTGATACATCTATTTATCTATCTACATACATACTTACATACACACACACATACACACACTCGTGCAGCACCAGATCCTCAGCAGATGCAAACAACAGTCATTGCTTATAACAGCCTGATTTGTCACAGGTTGAGTATCTGGCTGGTGACAATGTCACATGTATAAAAAATAAAAGTTAAACAGTATTGTCCTTTTGTATTAAAAGTTGTACATAAATATATGTATATACATACATACTTAGGCATTTATAAATATACCTCTACACACATGCAAATGACTTGTTTGCAGCCATCTATCTATCCATTTATCTAATTTCAAACAATTTCTGTATTACCATGATGCTTTACTGCCATGAAACTCATTTCATATTCCATCAGTCCCTTTGAAAATGATAAAGTGAGATCATTTACCCTGTTCTTGTTAATGGGCTGGGCTTTTTATTCTTACTACAACAAAATGAGAGAATAGCTTGGCAAATTCATATCCATTACTACAACAGATGTACTGCAGTGATACTAGTCAGATCATGTTTAATATTTGTGCTAATAAAGAAAAATATTCTGTCATTTGACAAAGTCTGAAATGGGAAAAGTTGGTATATTCTTCTCTGTTCTGCAAAGGTTCATGTTCTGCCTGACCTACCTTCACATCTTTTTATGAAAACCCCTGCAAAGTTCAAGAACAGTTAGGCGCATATGACTTTGTTTTGTACTTGTGTAAGTCTGAAGGTATCTACTTTTAGCATGAGGTTGTAATTAATAATACTTTGCAGGCATCCAAATGTCTCTAAGCCTTCTGCAAAATTTAATTAATACTTATAACAACCTGGAGAGGTAGTCATGGGAGATAAAGGAATTCTTTCACATGAATTGAAATGCAGCTGTCCTTGGACTGGTGTGTGGCAGCTGCTTAACAGGAGGTGGAAGCACAGTTTAAGACTGGAGATGAACAAAAAACAAGAGGAAATTTTGGTAGTAAGGATCCAAGGTTGGTTGAAGGGTGGACCTTATGGCTAATGCTCTGTTGATTATATCATGATCCCAAATTCCTGGCTTATAATAGCTGTAGTTTGTAGTAGATTGGTTAGAGAAACAGATACTTTACTAATGAAAGCCTACATAGATGTACTTGGATGGACAGACAATTAATTAAAGAAATCAGATGCAAACAAAATTATATTTTGAAAAAAATGATGGGACAAACTGGGAAACTTTGATTTCTCCAGAGTGAGAAAAGCATTATGTATCAGAGTAAATCTATTCTATCAGTTTTGAAACAGTCTCTGGAGGATGCGTGGAGGAACTGTAGTAATATTTATTTCAAATGAAGCTGTCATTTTAGTTACCAAATAATAAGATGTCAATATAAAACCAAAATAAGGAAATTTCCTGTTCTAAGATGCTGTTGATAATGACATCCTGAGGATTTTGGAGGCCCTAGCTGTAGTGATGACTGGAGGTCCTTGGGCAACTAAATGTTTTCATGAACAATTCTCCATCACATGCGTGTTGGCAATGACTAACATGGATGTTGGAGTTTCAAGAGTCATTTCCAGAGTTTCTGGCAGTGAGGCAACAAGATTTTGAGAAAAGTGGCTTGTCATTGTGAAAAGAACAGGTAACAGCCAAACAGTTTTATTGAGACTGGAGAATCTACCCGTACCATGGGACTCTGTTCCCATAGCACTCACTGGGAAACCTTTGGAGATTTCCAAATAGCCCAGACTCATATCTTCAGATGACTCTGGCTATTGATGTGGCTTTATTAAAGCATCTATTGTACTTTGCTTTCATTAGCACCATGTTAAAGGTTTAGAAGATAATACTACACCCCATTTTCTGCTGCTGTAGCTCATACATTATTAATATATCAAATATAATTATTTTCAAATTACTTGTGATAAAAGGAATCAGATGTATTCCTGTGTCGGTTCCTTCTTTTAAAGAGACACGCTTCTACTGCAGAGCAATAGTGGCAATAGTATTTTGACAAACAGCTATAAAACAGGAAAAAGTCCTACTTTCCAGTATTAATCCATCAGGAAGCTTTCCGGGATTCATCTTGTCTGAAATATTCATAGGCAGCAAAATGTCCTGAATGCCCTACAGAATTTGTGCAGAGTCAGGCAGATGATTGATAGTAAAGTTCTGTTCTGAGTCACTCACAGTATGTAATTCTATTTGTCTTGCCAAACACTAAAGAGCAAGCAACTCATAAAGTGTAAAGGTAAAGGGGCTCATATTTTCCCACATTTAAAAAAGATCTTGGTGTCTTCACTTCACTGTCCACTGCTGAAAGAAACAAATTTCCATTAAATCAAAAGAGAAAAGGACAGTGTTCCTGGTAGAGCACTTTGAAGCTGTAATAGGTGAGTATCAATGATTGTATTATATAGATTTGTGTATATTATTTCAGAAAAATTCTCCACAGTTTTACATCATAAACATCTGAAATAAATCAGCAACTAACTCTCACATCAATTATAATGAAATTGAAAATGAATTGAAGATCATCACTCATAACTTAAGTAATCCCCCCCAGCAATCCCAATATCTCACTAAAATACCTTTCAGTCAGTAAATATTGTCTTAATTGTATAACTTGGTCATACTCTGAAAATGGAAGCAATGAAGTACACACCTCAGGTTTAGTTGCCTACTTTTGCTAAAATGCTGCATGTTTTTTCCCCAAGAAAATGCTGGTCATAGCTGCATGCCCCATTGTTAGTTTATTGCTGTTGCTCTGGTATTCTGTAAGCTTCTAGTGAAAGACACCCAGGCTAGTACAAAAGCATAAATTCAAGATGAAAGGGAAGCTTAAATTCTGCCTTTCATTGTTTTTCTCATTTTAAGTTTGGCTATCAGAAAGGTTAGATATTTCATACACTGTTTGTTTTTTGTTTTGGCTTGTGTCCATGTTGGTCACTTTCCCAGTAGACCTCAAGTGATAACATGCAACCATATTTTTTTTTCTCCGGAGTACCACTGCACCTCTATGATAACCTGTTTGGACAGTGCTCGTACAATGTCCCGCTGCCAGGACACTGCTGGACATAAAAGTCAGCCATACCACAGGGTGATGTACAATATCTATATTTTAGACTTGAGCACACTGAAAACCACACTGACTAGAAAGAAAACTATTCACACAGTAATGTAAGTAAATGTCCCATGTGCCATCCTTTGTAGTCATCAAAGGCACTGCAATTGATTGCAATTAATGACAATCATGATTTTAAGGGAAAAGTGTCACATTGCTTGTTCTACAATAGGAGCTTTTTCTTTGCACTTTGGAAACCAGCAGTCTATGTAAAACAGTCCTGTGTCTTACCAAGTCTAGGAATGTCTCAGCCTGGAGAATGAGGTGGGCTGTTAGGGGGAGCCATACGTATCACTGCATTAAAAACTCATCCCTTGTTTTCTGAGCACAGATGCAGAAGGATACAGGAATGGAAAGATCTCTTCTCAGAGATCTCATTTTAGACTGACTCATTAAATTCAGCTATTTCACCTTTTCTGAGGCAACTGGCTTTGTGAACCTGTTTGTTCTCTGAACTCACCTTCTCACTTAGAACTTGTCATGTTTGATGTTGGAGAGTAGGTTGCCCGGCAGCACGTAGCTACTGATTGACTAGTGATTTACCAATGATGTAATCCTAGGTGTGTGGAGTTTTCCAGAGTGTTCTAGTATCCATAGTATTCTGTATCCATAGTGCTGTGGTTAACAACATATCCCATATATGGAAATAACTCGGGTAACGATATTGTTAGCGTGCGTGTTGCATAGAGCTTGTATCCCTGGACCCTGTATCCCTGGAAGCATATATGCTATATAAGATGGTGTGTTGCTACAATAAAGTGGAAGCTACTGCACACTCATATTGGGTTGGTTTTGCTTCCCGCACTGACCAGAAGGGCAACCCTTTGGGAAATAGAGTGTTTCCCAACAGTTTGGTTTCCTTCTACTTCATACAATTGCCATGTAGTGCAGCAAAGACTATATTTGTTTGAAACTAAAAATGCTGCTTTGTTGAAACAAATTAGGTGTTTAAAAATGTGCTTACAGATGAAAACTTACCATGTAATCAAGATAAAAGCAGCTGTAGTTGGAAGAAAAGGAAAATGAGATAATAAAGGGAAGAAAAAAATAAAGCAATGATGGGGCTTAGCCAACCCATACTGAAGGGTGAAAGGAGAAAATTACGAATAGAGGAGTGCAGAAGAAAGAAAACAACTCTATCCCTGTAAAACAATTATTTTTGATTCAGCTGCATCTTTCTATTGCTGTACAATGTTTGCACTTGGACAAAGTACATCTGTTAGCTTGTTTATTGAATAATACACTGGTTGTTGTTTTTTTTTTTTCAAAACCACTATTCCACTTGTATTTTTTTCACTGTTTGCCTATTTTGCCTGTTAAATCAGACCAGCAGAGGAGAGCGTGCGGCTTACCACTTTATATAGAACAATCCACTGGTAAAATTATGCATGGCACAAAACAGTTTATAGATTGACACAAATTGTGCAACAGTTCACCCTTCCAAATATAGGCTAGATGAAACAAATATATAATAAATTCAAACGTGTCTTCACATGCAAGCCTTTGTTTTTTTTTTTTTTTTTTCATTCTCATTCCTCTAAGCCTCATTAAAATCAGTAATGCAAGCATCCTCTTTCAATCATCAGGAAAGACAATGGAAAACATCACAAAAAATAGTAAGTTGTAAAAAAATGTATTAGCGTCTATTGGCAAGAGAATACTGGGAAAAGGTATAGTTGGCCAAAAAATAACCCAGCTGGTTTAAAACGCTTAAAATATGAAAATAGGACCAAAATTCTCATTTAGTGTTGCCTGTATCCTCAGTCTTATGATTAAACCCTTGTAACTTCTACTCTGTGATCAGGCTCACAATTGAAACTGGTTAATTCCATGGTGGATGATACCACTGTGCAGTAGGGTCAACAGAAAGACTCAGGGTGTGATTTCTGTGCTCTGGGCAAGTGTAAAGGAAGACAGAGTAAATGCCTTCTGAAGCCATTTTTGTAGGCAAAACTGAATGGTAAAAAGGTTAATTATTTACACTGTCTGCCAGCATTGTAAGAACAGCATGTGTTCAGAACAGGAGTCAGACTCCTGCTGAGGAATATGATCAAGATAAAACAAATGCCAGGAGACTGATAAAGCAATGCAAATGACAATACTGGCATAACTTGGTAGAGCAGATGGAACAGGATAGAAATACTAATAAGGTGAGGTCACTCAACAAGGGTGTCAACATATGGAGGCAGGAATGTTTTCAACAACAAATCTAGATAAACAGCAGAAATAGAATTACCACATGAACAAAATATATACTTACACAGAATGCAATTACAGATAGATGGTGAGATATCTTGATTAATGCTTTAATAAACAGCTCAGTAAAGATGAATAACTGTTTGTTGAGTTTATTGTTGAAGAATCAAATCTTGACAAGTTCAAGGAAGACGGGTGATGTTCAAACAACAGTTTCTTGCTTCAACACACTGATTTCACTGAAGTGGGACTACCTGAAGGGAGCACTCTAGACATAAATTTGCTTGGAGGTTTGAGAAGAAGTCAGAGGACGTTTTTAAAAAGAGGTGGCCATACCTGCAGTTTTGGAAAGGGGAGATGAAGCATGAAGGCATTTTCTTGCTATTTATGCCTGATAGCAGCCTATTTCTGAGGTCTTCTTACTTTGACTGATTCGTCACAGAAAGGAAAAACTGGTTAAATCATAGAAAAATCAACATGAATTCCAGCAGAAGATGTTCAAATTAGCTGCTATTTGAGAAAAGTCAGAAATGTAACAAGAATACACACATATTTTTACATCATTTTCAGAAACAGGTAATAAGATCCCATGCAATGACTTGTGAGGTACATAAAATGATTTAGAAATCTCAATAGGTTACATTGCATTGTTTGTGTATTCCTGAGTCAAAAAATATACAGACCAAGTAGAAGCAAGGAATTTCTGTTTCATTTGACAAAGTTCTAATACAAAGTGATAAGAAGTCTTACACACAAATATAGTCAAAGCAGCAGAACCTAGATCAGATTAAATACTGAAGAGATAATAGATTGCTTAGGAAGGCTATTATGATGGTTTTTGATCCTGTGTCCGTTGGCAAGATAGTAGCTAGGAGTAGTGATTATCAATTACTGGCAATCCTGATATACTGGGAGAAGACAGGGTCAGACAGTGAGATTGGTCTTGCCTACAGAGCCAATCCCAAGACAGAACTGAATTTCAGCAGGCCTCAAGAATGATAAATACATATTCTCTTTGCATGGCTCTTACACTAGGAACTGGAGGAGCTGCAACAAATGCCCTGAATCATATGAGAAGTTCCCTCATGTATATGGTGAGGAAACTTTACTGAAACAACAAGTAAGTGTGAATGTAGTGGCTAAAAACAGAAGAGCTAATATTAGGAAAAATCTATCTATTAGTTTAAATACTGGCATTTGCCTACTGATAGCTATGATTTTCTGTCCCCAGGTATTGTTTGAATATATTTTTGGTACTATCTAATTAACTGATACTCATATGTGTATTCTTGTGTAATATTTCTGCCTTTGTTCAATTACTACAATCATCACCACTCTTATTCTGTACATCTGCTATACTGCATTTTCAGTGTAAATCTACATATCACAAATATACTTTTGTAGAATTTATCATCCCTTATATTTAAAAAGAAAATGTAGTCTCTCACCTCTCTTTTTGAACAGCTGCTTTTCTGTTCTGACAATGGCTGATACAGAACAAAGATTCTTTTCTCGGAGAGACTTTTTTTTGCTTACCACATTATCCCTGTTTTTCACCTTCAGTATTTTAAAAGGCAGAAACTGAACTGGGTTTGATGCATTTCATTTCATCTGAGAAATAAAAGAAATACAGGGATGAAAGCTTAGAAATGGACAAAAGATTATTTGAATCTATGTCTCCTCTTGCAGCTTTGTCTTCTCTACAGTTTTCCTGTTAATATTAAAAGGCGATCATTCACTATGAAGAATAGCATAAAAAATACTCAGAAGTAACTTTGGGTATATTCAATAAATAAGATGTGCTGTTATATTATAAAGCTATGTGGAGGTATATTTTGACTACTTTGATGCATACAATTTGAGAAATAAGTATTTTTATATTTCCCCATATACAGATGTGTTACAGAGTATACATTTACAAGAAAGAAGTGTGCTCACTTACCAGATACAGGCACTGAAACCTAAAAGTTTATCCGTTTTTAATCCTATGCAGCTTTTTACTTTGAAATCGTAACAGGTAGAAATAAAGCTTTTTCTGATCCTGATAACTTGCTCTTTGCATTTGGTATCTGGCAGCTCCCCTAGTTTTTCTCAATGTTATTCTGCCTCCAAATAGAGAAAATGTTACAGTTTTGGTCTGACTCACAAATGTTTAGAAATGTGTTTTCAATTTCTTCCCAGAGGGCATTGTTATCCTTTAGCAATTCTATTGTCTGATGAAGCAGAGGGAAGATTACCACTTTGATATGGATTCCATTTAAAGCAGAGCAGAGTATCAAACCAGTGATCCAGAGTTGCAGAGTCGAAAACAAACAGTGCAGATTCAGAGAGCATTCATGAATTAATCTTCATGAAAGAAATACATATATATATATATATGTGTGTGTATATATGTAACTACTCCTGGCCAAAGGATAAAATAGCAACATCAAATATTATATTTTGATGGGTCACTTTAAAATTAATGATATGGGCGGCAGCAAAACCTGAGAGTATATTATCCTTATAATTAAACTGTATTTCACCTAGAAAAAAAAATTATATAATTTCGTTAAAATTCACACAAATTATCTACTTCAGTTTAACTTTGAAAGAGAAAGATGACAAGTTAATGGGAGCTACAGTAACACTTCAACACTGCTTGAGACTTAATTTGTGGGAGCCATCAGGCCTTCCATTTTGCATGCTATTAATCTTTTTTTAGGAAATTGTTTTAACAAATCACATTTCACAATTTTCTGCTCATGTTTGGCAGCTGAATCCAAATTCTCTGTTAAATTACTTTTGGTTGCTCTGAGTTAATCTCATGTGTGGACAGAAAGTTAAAGTACACACAGTTACCATCTACTTTGACACAGTTGTCCATGGAACACTTCTGTACAGAAAAACTAGAGTTAGCATAGGTGCCAGGTATGAATTAACTGAATTCTCTCCAGAATGATACATCTAGCCTCTATAATATTGTTTTGCATTGCTTGGACTCAGTTGTATTGCTTGATTTCTAGGGATGCATATAGTCAGAAAAAAAACCAACAATATCTTTCAATGCAGAGAGTAGAAACTGTCTTCTGAAAACCTTAACAGGAAATATGAAAATGTTAGACATGAAAACTGGATATGTGGCTGGGCCCAGCAGGTTTTGATCAGCAGCATGAAGTCCAATTGGAGGACTGTCACTAGTGGTTTAGCTTGGGAGTTAATACTGGGATCCTTGTTAATGAGTTGGAGTACAAGATAGGTCTTAGCAAGTTCACAGATGATGCAAAACTGGGAGGAGTGGCTGATTCTTCAGAGAGTTGTGCTGCCATTCAGAAACACTGAGACAGGCTGGAGGGTTAGGCTTAGAGTTCATACTGAGCTCACAGTTAAAAAAAACAACAAAGTACATCTGGGTAGGAATGACCTCAGGTACCAATGCATGCTGGAGGCTGCCCAGCTGGAAAGCAATTTGATGACTTAATAAGAATTTTGCACCATTTGTTTAATGCAATGAATCACTAATAATAGTTGGCTTATAACTTAATCTTACCATCTTGCTAATACTTCTGGACTCCTTCCTCACCCTCACAGTTGACATACTGCAGATTTTATTAGCCAATTCAATGGGAACTGTTGGTAAAGAGTCAAAGAAAAGGGGACTCCTCTGTAGGCAGAAAAGGAATCCTAAATATCTAAAACCATGCCTCATGACAGGGAAAAAGTTTTCTAAATAAATGTACCTCAGAGCTGATCTAGTGATGATATTTCTCTTTAGCCATAGTCATAAGCATTGGGAACAAGCTGCAGATGTGACATTCCTGGCTGGAAAAGCAACAATTGAAATGCACGTTAGATATCATATTCTGTCTCTTGGCTTAAACCCATGCCCATCTGTCCCTATAGCAATATGCCTGTTAACAACGTTATCTAGCGTTTTTTAAGGTCTTGTGATAAACTGGAGATGTGCTTAGGTGGAACACCTGAGCATGACACTAAAGCATAGTTTCTACTGAAGGAGTCACTTGCTTGGATGATGACAGAAAAATGATGATGCCTCGCCCTTCTTGTGATTGTACCTATTGGCATTAGGGCCAAACATCTGATGGACAAAGAGAGAAAAAGTTTATGAGTGCATGTAGATGCCAGGACAGTTTGTATTTTGTGGGCAGTGTGAAAGAATCTCTAAGACTGCAAGCCTGTAAAACTTTTGAGGTTCAGACAGTCTAGAACAGTTTCTTTGGAAGCTGAATTAAAGAATATACTTTTGTATGGAAATTCAGGACACAATTCCAGTTTCAAATATTCCAGTCTAACTCTTAGTGCCATTTTGTGCGGCTGAGAAATTAAGCTGCAATTCAATGAGTGGTATTGAGCTATGATTGTTAAAAATTTATTTTGCTAGTCAGCTTTCTTGTTACCTTTTTAGACAGATAAATTTCAACCTGCTCATAAACTGTTTGCTTGCTATCAATAATGTTGCAGACGTGTGAAGTGTCCCTAAACAGAGTTTTTCTTTTGCTTCTTAGTATGGGCTCTGTGATACTAAGGAAATTATATTCTTAGTATGTTTTACTAGAGATGAATTTAAAGTCTGGTAGGAGCTTAAGTGCTTTGCTGAACTGAAACCTGTGAGTATAATCTTCGTAAGTGTCTTGTTTTAATCAAAAAGTGCTAATTAGTAAATAAGCTTCATTTTGGATGAGACTGCATTCATGTGTTAAGTTGAAATAAAATACCTCTTCACTCTGAGTGGCCCACGTAAAAAGGATGCAGATCACAGCTCAAATACTGAGGGGAGCTACAAGTCCACTGTTAACTGTTGCCAAAAGCAGATGTCACAAGGCAGAGGTAGAGCTGCCTGATGTTCCATTATGTGTTGGGTGTTGAAATCTGTGCTGATGCAGGGTAAAACAGAGTTCAAACCAACAGCATAACTGTTGAACTTTATGGAGCATTGTTTCCTCTGTAGTTTTTCTTTTCTACACCATGTGGCTACAGCTGAAAGCCTCAGACCTTGTCCATCATGATTAAATGGATCGTGTGTGTTTGTTTGAGTCCATGCTCAGTTTTTTGTCTGATACTGTATAAAAGAATAGACTTCATTTTGCTTGAGTCTGCGAAGTGTCTGCAGAGCTTTGTAGAAGCAGCTATCTTCATGCTCTATAAGACTGATACAAAAGAATATGCGTCTATTTCTCTCCCATGTGTAAAATAGCCCTGCATATGTGGAGCTGGAGGACAGCAAACAGTAGCCATGGAAATAATTACCAGTTTTCAAGTTGAAAAGAAAAACACACAAAAAATGTGGATTTCTCATTTACAAAATTGGGAATAATTCAACTTTGCACAAGTGTGCACTCTCCAAATCAGGCACAGGAACTCCTTGCGTCTACACTCTTTGAGCCCTTGTGCTGTTAAGCCACTATCAGTGTGACAGATGTCCATGTGTGGTCATAAACAAAAGGAGAAGAGATGGTTTCATATGGCAATGGTGACGTGTAGAGTTGCTGCAGCAATGCAGGGTTTCAGCTGGGGTGTGGGTTTAATCCTCCTTCTTCATTAATCCCAGCCTCCTGATCCCCTGTTTACAAACATTCAACTGATTACAACTTCACTCTGTTTCATGAGATTTGGCAGATACGCTCTGGGAATTGGAGAGGAACTGCAGTACAGTAGTAAGGGCTTAAGTATTGTCAAGATTGCAGCAGGAGTGACAGACAGGAGCTAATGAACAGGACAGACACATATCAGGAACATCCCAGGAAAACTTTGTCTGTAGAAGAATAAAATATTATGTTAATTTTACTCAAATGGGAGGTGTCTGTCTCCTTGTCCATTTGTGTATACATTGCTCTTATATAACTCCAGTGAATGGTGAGAGGAATGCTTCCTATGTTCAATATGAGAATTCATACATCCACCCTCCCAATCTCTAATGCAGCAATACTTGTATTCCCATTTTATAGGTATGAAAACTGTGCAGCAGGACAAGCAGAAAGTATAATATGCAGCAAGAAATTTATTTTTAAACAAATTCCTTCTGCAGGGAGTGCAGAACATGATCTAAGTTGAGCAGTCCACTTAATAAGTACTGATTTCCCAGAAATACTTGTAATGAAATGAGTGGAGAGAGAAATAGAATTTCTGTCTAAATTGTCCGTGATATTGTCACTCAAACTATTATTGAACTGTTCAACTTGAGACTTACCAAAAGATTTGACAGGAAATACTTGCCCTGAAATTTTATGAGATTTTCATTCTTCCTGCCAGAATGTGAATATTGAATACATAAATGTAAGCTCCAGCCTGAAGATTTAAATAACTTCCACATTTATTCTTTTTGTCTTTTATAACTCTATGAGCTGTAAATTCACTTCCTATGACCTTTTTTTTTCTACAAGTTTTCCTAAAATAAATCAAACTCTGCTGACCTTGACAACATAAATTTTTATTAGAGACAACTGAGTGTAAAAAAACTAAGCAGGATTTGTCCCTTGGTGTTTGAATGTATGACATCTGAAACATTTTTATAAATAGTAAACTGAATCACTTGAAAAGAAAGAAATGGTATGTCAAAAGCAATGAGGAGGGAGAAGAAAATGCAATTTTAATCATGAGATGGAGTTTTTTTTACTTTACTTATGCTTTTTAAGATCATATAGCTCAGTTGATAAATTTTAAACAATGGTACAGCAGTAGTTTAGGAATACAAATGTGTTAATTTTCGTGTTAAATTTCTTTATCATGAAAAGGAAAGGCTGATTTTTCACTTATAGCAGCTCATCTTCTATTTAGTGCGCAATTTACTGCTTAGTGCTTTTAGAAACTAGGTTTTAAAAGACTTGAATATAAGTGAAACTAGGTGAGCCTTCAACTGTTGTATTTGTCAGTCAAAAAAAAAAAATAAAAAAAAAATCAAACTACATTTCCAAAGGAATGCCAGAGAGCTTTCTGAGGCAGTTGGCAGATACATAAAGGCATTATTTTGCAGATATTATTGTTGATAGGTTTGATATACAACATGGTTTGTCTGAGCCAATGGGATATTGTCTTCTTAACAAATCTCATCATGCCAGCAGTGTTGCTTCTATAGGATGCCTTATCAGCTCCAACCAGAGTCTGCTACACTTGCACTTGCCTTCCTAGCCTGAGAGGAAAATAAATTGTTTCCAAGCAGTTAATAAGAAAGAATTCTTGTGAGTGAGATGCATGACATTATGAGAAAGCATGGTGTTTTACTGACTAAATGTTTCTTTGCAACCATCCCCATCTTTGCTCACTTGGCAACGTTCCCTCTTTCACCCCTCCCCACTTCTCCTGACAAAAAAAAAAAAAAAAAAAAAAAAAAAGGGAAAAGAGGCTCAGTGTAAATGAAATGAACATTTCATTTCTGGAACCGAGTCTCTTTAAACACTGTTACTGATGTGTTATTCTATTTCAAGATGTGTACTTATGACATTTCTCCTCTGCATTTTAATATAGATGTTGGAGAGGGCAGGAGAAGCATTCCAATACTCTCTATGTTATGACAACATGCATCTTTTTTTTTTTTTTTTTTGCTATCTATGCAGTTATAAATGAGCATATACAAATACAGGACCTGCCATGTGAACATTAGGTCTGAATACAGTCATTCTCTTTTTTTTGTGGGTTAGTGGAACCACTCCTGGAAAATTAGAGAGTGATATGACTAAAGGTATGCAGTTTGTGGGTCAAATGCTTTTCACCTTACATATGTAAATGGACCTTTCAAATGAATGGAGCCACAGGTATTAACTGCAAGCCACACTTGGTCTTTCAGTCAATTCCTGCCATTGCAAGCTCATGTGATAGCTAATAAATACAAAGGGAAACTGAGGCATATCATCATACAACTGTACTGTCTTTTATGGTGGTATGGACATAAGCATTGATTAGCTAAGGAGTTAAGCTTTACATCCCTGGTCAAATCACATTTTGGGTAAGCAGAGATGTAAGCTATTTTTCTATCTGTAACTTTTATTCAGACCAAATAGGAAAATCATATATCACATTTTTAATTGCATTTATAACATTCTGATTATTCATACTTCAGCCATATGCCTATTTGTTATCACAGTACTGTCATGACAAGCAACTCAAAAAGAACTGTGAATTCTTATGCAAAAACCACATATGAGGGAATTGTTCAGTATGTTATTGCTTTGAAATGAAAAGTGACTAAAGATAAAAGTACAGGAGAAAAACTGATAAGTACAACACTATTACAACCACTAAATACTCTGGACTTCCTAAGCATCTGTAATCTCTGGATCTCAGAACATTTTAAAATACTTTTAAAACCTTATAAGATGTTTGTAGGCGTTGCTATTTGGATTTATAAATAGGTAATGACGATGACACAGCTGCCTGTGCTAGCTGAGGACTGACCAAGAAAACACTGTATAGTTTTGTGTGGTTTTGTGACCACACTGTCTAGAACACCTGGAAACTACTTGTACTGTTCTTTTCACTATTATACTTCCTTTCTCCTGGCTTTTGTCATGGATAAATCCAGAGCTTGTCAAAACTCTGACGGAAGTTTTAAAGATCATGAATCCAAACATTTAATTGTTTCAGTGGAAATCTGCATAGATCTTCTTTCCCATCATCATTGGGTTTGTTAAGCCAACAGAAAAAAATTGCAATCTACTTCAGTCATACAGTAATTTCAGTACAGTATTTTGGTAATCCGTAGTCAAGTTTTGACATCTCACTCAAATTCAGCTCAACCAAAACTTTCACTGACATGAGTTAACAGTATAAGAAGTGTCAGGTTCCTTTTTTAGTGAAGGAATTCAATATGTATACGGATGATGGATGTGTACGCTTACTAGGGAATCATTGCGCCAAATATGCATAAGTTAACACACTTTTCTTTGGAATCTACTTGAGTCTTATCTGTTCTCAATATATTTAAAAAAAAATAAATGATTAGATGTCTGAGACTTGCAGAAACAGTAA
Source organism: Numida meleagris (assembly GCF_002078875.1). Classification (NCBI taxonomy): domain Eukaryota; kingdom Metazoa; phylum Chordata; class Aves; order Galliformes; family Numididae; genus Numida; species Numida meleagris. The sequence continues at coordinate 25,771,566 of NC_034410.1, read as the reverse complement.
TCACACAGTGCATCAAATCTGCATGTGTTGGCAAAAATACAGTCACAACAAAATGTATTATGCAGAACAACCAGTTGATTTGATTAATTCCTATTCAAACTAGAAGAAGAGTAGGAAGATTTATTTCCTTTATTACTCTGCACTACTAAAACAACTAAGAAGAGAAGGGGATAGGGGATAAAATGAATCCAAATAGAGACTGAGACAAGCAGCATTCATAAATTAACATCTATGTTTTTCTCCCAAAGCTTCACAACTAATTGGTTTGAATTTTTCTCTTGTTCTTATCTAGGCCATCTTCCATATACTTCCACATAACCTGAGTTTTTTCATCTTGAATTGGTTCTTTGTATTTTCTTCCCATCTACGCTTAGCCTTTCTTAAAACTCATATTTTAAATTCTGAGAACCCTAGGCTTCTCTTTTTTGTGCAATTAAAACATATTAAAAATGATCTTCATTAAAGTACTGTCTAAATAAATTTGTGGTTAAAGTATATGCTCAGTCATTTTACAGTAATTTGCAGTCTGAGTCAGTGTACATCAGCATATCTCTAATAAATTCCACTCCATGAGGAGTCAGTAGTCTTGAGTATTGCCATGCCCAGTCCAGAATTTTGTTTGAAATAAAATACACAGAATAACTAAGAAATCAGCAACCTCCTGTGACTATTTTCATGCAAAGAAACATCTGGTGCCCTAAAACAGTCATGAGCTTAAAAGCAGATTATTATTTAGAACTTTAAGACTGAAATCAGGTTTATAATAAAACAAATATATCTACCTTTTAAACACATGGATTTTAAAACAAAAGCAACTTTATGAATATTTCAAAAATGTATGTAATATTATATTATTTTTCTATTAAGGCAACATTAAAACAAATTAAGAGATGTCTCAGATTCTTCCAAGCAACTGAGTAGAGCAGTATGAAGTATTGTTATTGCTCAGCAGGAAATAGGCAACTCCCTGCAAAGCCACTGGTATGCCTTGTCTCCTGTAGAACAAAGTTGGCCTAACCCACTAACGAAGGCATCTTGGACTAACCTTGGTGATTCAGGCATAATAGCAGTTTCTACCCTCCTCCACAACTATTTTTCTCTATGCTTGTTCTACACCTCTAAATCTCAAAGCACCATCTGATCTGCTGTGGTTGGACCATGGTTTATCTGTTTTCATTTATTTTTCTTCTTCTTACTGCACAATTCTGATTTGTAAGCAGGTAACTGCCTATCTTATATGCTGAGTAATACTTAAATCCCATGGGAAAGTTTATGTTTCCTATGGTTTCTCATGTTCTTTCCTACCTCTGAACTAAATAGAATAATGAAGTTGACTTTGAGAAATACTGTACTTCAGAATTATCATCAAGGAAAAGACTTTAGTAGAGAAAAGAGATCTGTCAAATTTATTACCTAAATGATTATTTGGTGGCTGATCAGGGATCTCTTGCTGTGTTCCAAATACTCTCTTTGATTGTATGTGAATTTTTTAAATCATCTCTTCTCCCCACTCCCAAAGTTCTTATTGCTAATTAGGTCATCGTTCCAAGTTTTCTTTCCAGTAATTTTAAGCTGATCTGCTGAACTTTGTTAAGTGTACAAATATGCGACTAACGTGCCAGTTGCAAGCTGCAGCTATCAAACTCTGAACGCAAGTAAGAGAGAGAAAACTTACTGTTCATTTCCTTATTTGTTTTTTGAGAGACACAAAATACCATCTATGCTACTTTTCAAATTTAGGCACATACAGCTTTTCTGCACACCTTAGCCTGCTAAGTGTCCTCCACCCGAAGTAGGCACTGACATTAAGGCTTACACCCAGTACATGTGAGGGTTGAATTTACAGGGAAATTTAGCTTTGGCATTTCTTGATTCCTGAATTTGCTGCCTGAATATTCTTTTATTTTTAACTTCTTTTTGAACAATATCCTTTCATATGAATGGGCTAATCTACTGCAGCTGTTGCATCTGTTAGTTGCTCTTGATAACAATACCTGGTACCCAGGTGCATATTTGCATAGTGAGTGATTTGATATCACCTTACTGATGCCATTTTACACCAGCTGAGAGTCTGACCTACTAATGCTAATTAGGAATGGACACATTTATTTGCTCTGGCCTTCTTTTGCTTAATAGTACCCCTGGTTCATCATACTAATGTACCATCTCAAAACCTGCTGAAACAGAACAGTTAAATAAAAAATATTTTTGCTCATACACCTATGCTATTTGCTGGAGACATGTATCTGTAACCTCCTCTACAGGAAGCTCAATGTGATACTTATAATACCTGAATAAAATTTTGTTTAGCTGATTTATGTAGAAAATGATCATATTCCGTATTTGCTTAGAAACTTCACCTAGAGGTTGCTAATTAAGCCAATAAAAGCAGTAAAATAGTTGAGGATGAAGAAAATAATAAGATGAATAGGAAACAAAATGAACAGTAAAGAAAAGGATTTGGAAGAACTTGGTCACATTAAGAGCAAAGTGAAAATAAAGACAAAAAATGAGAATAATGAAGAAAATAATTATTTATTGTGCTATTGGGTTTCTTGCATGATGGAACAATATTTAAAACTCAAGAATAAATATGTTTTAATGATTACGAAATTAATGTCAGAATGGAGATTTATGTATTTATTACAGTGTTCTTCTACCCTGGGAGTTGGAAATGTGGAATGGTTATTAGCTAGGTTACTGCTTTTGTCGAGCAGGTATCTCTTCTAATATTACTCCGTTCCACTATATGATCATATTTCTTTGCATAATTTAGATCTGATGTATGCAAGTGCCTCCATTTTGAACAGACCATATGGAGAGCTCCATGAGTGCCCAGGGAACCAGAAGTATGCAATGATCAACCATGTTTTCTGTTATTTGTTGAGCAGATGAAAAGAGCTTTGAAATAAAAGGCATTTTGTGATGATTTCTATGTCCTTCAGTGTCCTTTGTTTAGTTGTGCTGCACTAAGGCAAAAAAAAAAGGCTAGTTTTAATATAGCAAAGGAAATTGCATACCCATTTGCAGGATCCAAAGTCAGAAACAAAGGAAAACAAGGCACTAGAATAGAAGACACTACTCCATATAATAGTGATTATGAACTAAAGGATAAAAAAAAATATAGATTTATGCATGTATATACTTGTTTATAGATACAAGACTATGAATAAACAGATAAAGGAAGAGGAAAAGGCAGAAGCTGTTATTTCTAGCTAAACAGTTCTTCATCTCCTGTGCCTGCCCAGTGTCACTGACTTGCTCACTTCTCCTTTTCCTCCTGTCCTTTTCTAGAAAAGACATTCAATCCTGGTGTTCCTTTCTCTCTATACATACATGGAAAATAAATGGTGGTCTCTCCATTTACTAAATAGAAAAAAAAATCCCAACTCCACAAGAACAATCCAACATAAAAACACTCTTTTTCTAGCTTTGGACTTTTGAAAGCATTTAGATTTCTTGCAAAAGAAAACTCTTAGGCAAGTGCAATAGCCAAATATCATCCCCTAAGGAACATTCTAGTCTATCCAGTTGCTTGGTGAGTTTTGTGGGCCATCTGAGACATAAACGTGTTACATGAACATTTTAGAACTATAACTTTGAGATGTGGTGCAAAGAGTTTAATTTATGATTGCTATCAAAGTCTCTCTTTTTTTCAGATCAGTTTTTTAACCAGTTATTAAAATTTTATCCAGCATCTCTGCTGCTTTATTCCTCATAGGCTTGATTGTTTGGCTTTAGATATTTAAGCATGATGATGAAATGAAAAAGGAAACAGCAAGAAGTCAAAGACTTACGTTTGACTGCTATATTAGATTATTTGGCATAGCGTCTGTGGAAATTTTTTTGATTGCTCTTCCTTTCTGTATGTGAGGAAACTGTGCATCATGTTCTAGTAGGCTTAAATATAAGACACATTTCAAAAAGATTGGAAAATGCTTTTCTCAGAAACTGATTAAAATTTTTAAAAATCTTAACTGAAACCAAGAGAAGAAAGAAGAGATCCACAAATGTTAAGAGATGCATCTAATGCATCTAACATGACATAAGCTCCAGCCTTAATTTGTCAGCCCTTTTAGATAAATACTTATTTCTTCAACAGGCCCAACACTTATGTTCCCTAAAGACAAAACTACGTTGACATTCTGACAACTGCTGAATGGTCCATTCTGAAAATCTTGTTGTTTAATAGACTTTATGGTACAAATCATATGTTTAAAAATTAATGTGTTGGTGAAGTGGTGTAATACTACTTACATCTTGTGGTGAAGTTATCTCTTGTGGATTAGTGTTCAGAGTAGTCGATGGAAATAAATTTTATTTTACATCCTAAACCTTCTGCACTGCTTTAAATAAAAATGACACAAGCATGTCTATGGTACCGAAGAATAAGAATTTGGTGGTACCAATATTATCTGTCATCTAACACTGCAAATTTCATACTAATGTATGTGTAGATGATGATTAATTCTTCTATTATTTTTTTTTTTAGATGTCTGCTTTAGAATGCTCTTTAATATAACAGTCTACATTCGGTGGGACAAACCCAGCCTAAACAAATGCAGAGATATTCTAAAAAAAAAAAAATTGCCTAAAAGACAATAGAAGTTGTGGTTATTTCTTTTAAGAACCGATATTTTCCCCAGCTGAAAGACCACTCAGTATAGATATTGTTACTTGTGTCTGTATGGAAAAGTAAGCTTTCTTAAGATACATTTTAGGATGGTGTATCACTCCCATTATCAGAGTGAGAGGAGGTTCTTTGATATACGTATACCCGATTTGAGATTAAGAAACAACGGTTCAAATGTTGGTCCGACCAGTTTATTGCAAATCCTAGGCAATCAGGGAGATGGGGAAGGGGAGGCTGGCGATTATTACAAATTTGGGTGATGGGGAAGGGAAAGCAGGCGATAGGAAAGATAGGAGAGAGCAAGAATGACATGAAGCAGGGATAGTCACCACCAAAGATTGAGCAGCATCCCGTTGCATGCTATTCTGATGGTCCAAGGCAGATACAGGAGCACAGAAGGCAGCAGCAGAGCAGTCATCCTTAGGCAGCAAGCAGGGAGTCCAGGAGAAACAGGCAGCAAGTGGGTAGTAGGCCCAGGAGAGTCCAGCAGCAGGCAGGTAGCACGTCACAAGGAATCTGATGTCAGAGACCTCATCTCTCTTGGTTGTAGGTCCCATTTTTATCCTTCTTCTGCCAACGTGGCATTCCTAGGCACTTAGGTAAGTCATGTGCAGCACCTCTGAGATGCCCATCTCCCTCAAGATGAGCCCACACAAAAGACCACTTCCCCACCATTAAGCTGCTACTTATCTCTCTCCTTGCCCCTGGCCTGCAAGTCTTCAGACAACAGATTGTTCCAGCTTTGATCAGGATTTGTGTGGACTCGTCCTTCTGTGTTCCTCAGCAGGCTTTGAGACAAAGGTGCAGAAGAAAAACCTCTTACAGATGTTGGAGTGAAGAATTATGTTCTCTATGTATTCCAGAAAGAGATAGTGTTTACAGTACACTATTAAAGTCACTTCATTTTCCTCACATCCTTGTAGGGAAAAAAAAAAAGTCTTTTTATACATCAACAAAGCATTTTAAGAAGCCCTTTTAAAATATTTTCTTACAGAGACTCTCAGGGTTTCATTCTTCAAGTGTTGCTGCAGAAGTAGAAAGTCTTGCTTCAGGGAGAGAGAAAACATACAAGTCTGACAGTATGTTCTACAGTGCATGCACCACAAAGCATCCATAAAGTCCACAAGAGACTATTTCGATGGTGTAGTGATCAAAAGGACCAACGCAATGGAAAAGGTGTTACAAATAGGTGGAAGGACCAGCATATAGCAAGGTGTGACAAGGAAAGGGAAATAGATCGCTCACCCAGATAAGAAGATTTTGGGTTCACAGGGAAAGGCTCCCACCAAAAAGGAATCTCCATAAAGAGATCCTTCCTCAGGGGCAGTCAGCCTTTAAATGAGGCGTAAGAGGGGTGGAGCCAGGCTTCCAGTCACACAGGTGAATTGCTTTCACCTGTGCTCCCAGGGCTGACTGGGTCTTTCCTCCAGGTGCTCAATCAGTGGTTCAGGCCATGACTCAGCAGTTACCATACAGATGGCATGTTTACAATATTTTTGTCTAAATTCAAGTTGTGCAGTAATTTCAGAAGTCAAAATTGTAACTATAAAGGGATTATAAGTCATTCCCATGAGAGAGACCAGAGCAAGAATACTACTGTGTATTCAGGAACAGGTCATCAACTCAAGCACCTGAAGTGCTGGTTCTGAGACTATCTCATAAAAGTGCTACAGCACTAAAATGTGGCTTTTGTTAGCAAGTTACTCCTGTCAAGCCTCTGAATGAGTCTTCCTTCTTCAATATTATGTCATCAAGAATACTACAAAGAGCTACTTATGTTTTCTCTGAACTCAGATTCACCTTTCATTCTTCTTCTTATTATTGTATTCTTTCTCTTACTCTCATTAACCATCAGTCTTTTCTGCATTTGATTAATTTAATCTCTACACGAAACAGCAAAACAGTACTTTCAACAAGACAACGATGGAGAGAAAAAAAATCGCAATAGAATTTCAAGATGTAGAAAAAATACCTTATAACATGATATTAACAGCAAGGATTGTGTTCTTTTTTTTTCCAAAAAATGTTACCAAGATTTTTATTTTAAGGACATTTTGAAGTATACTATAGTTGTGGGTGCTACAAGCTTTGCCTCTTGAACTGTTTAAAGGAGGACACATGAAGACTTGCCAGCTGATTGTAGTTTGCAGAGACAAAATACAGTACAAGCCAGAATCTGACTCTCCATTCCACTGAGCATCCCATAGATACTGGAATATAAGGTCACACTAGCATACTTTCTTCCCGAAAGTCCTTAATGAAAGAAGCACACAGCTCTTTTAAAACATCATTTTCCATTCTTGTGTATGAAGCATTTGATGTTGTTCCTTTGTGCAAATACTATGATAATGTCTTTACCTTTGGGAGGCAAAATTGTAATAACTGAAGGGAAATACAATCTCTCAAAGGAACTGATCAAAAATCACTTCTAGTGTAAATAGATGCAACCAGTTATTTTCAATAGAGTTGTATCAATTCTGAACTAAATTAGGTCTATAATGGGTCTAAATTAGGCCCAACACTATAATCACCAGCCAAAATTCCTATGATTATAATCAAAGTTCGTAGGATGTAAGTAGAAAAAGATATAAAAAAAAAAAAAAAGAGAACCACATGCCCCATTCGGCTTTCAAAGGCAAATTGGGAGTGTTTTTCTCTTTGATAAGAAGGTCAAAATGTATTTGTACCACTTGACACAATGTGAAAATGCAAACAATAAGCCAAATATATAACTGATGCAAGCACAAATTTGATTACACTACATGTGAATTTAGCCTCCTAGTCCTTGGAAATGATGAAATATATATTTTTTTTCCCAAAGGACTGATGTGCCAAGAAAACATACACAACAAATTAACAGGTCCTGTTAGGTACAACTGCAGGGTATTACATTCCACTGGTGTTAATTCTCATGATCTTATTCAATGTCTCATGTATTTCTCTCTTTTTTTTTCCTGAAAACTCCAGCTTCAAAAGCATCACATTTTTCTTTCTTTAAAAGTAAAGTTTTTGTCCTCTTGGTTATAATAAAACTTGTGAAAATATGGCCTCAGTGAGCTTCAAGATAAAAAAGAACAAAAATATTTCTAAAGTATATTTTCAGAAATATGGAGATTTTTTAAGCCTTAAAAAAAAAAAAAGAGAAAGAAAGTCATACCTGAGATATTTCAATTCTTGAAATTAGTAAAATTCTCTGTCCCCCCCCCGCAGCTGGAAGGTTCTAAAAGCTTTTCTTACCTATAACTGGAAGATACTGAAAGAGCAGAACACGGGTATGCTGTCTCCCACTAGGCTTTCTGTGAATTATTTATAGGTTACAAAAGCACTAGAGTAGTCCAGGCACCTGAACTATGTGTACGACTTTCAGGGAATGATTTCTTTTAGAATATTTTTTCAGAAAGATAATGTAATTAATGTAGTTAGGAGATGAGAAATCTCACACACTGTATCTAGAAGCTTTTCCTCAGGATATCCTCAGGATAGCTCGCTGCTGTTAAGCAGGATAATATGCCTGTAAAGATCCTATGACAGAAAACATATCACTGCATCAGAGAACCAGAAAATGACAAAATATATACAATGTGGAAGAGTGAATGCCAGTGTCTTTGGACCAAGAACGCACACCCATGTAAGAAAAGGAAATCTAAATGAGTTAGCAGCTTGTAAAATGCCTCAGCCAAGATGTTCCATTGGTTTTCTTAACAGGTAAATAATCCACTTTGAATAAGTGAAAAATAACAGTATTAGGAACAGTAAATTGCTTTGCACACACACAAAAAAAAAAAAAAAAAAAAAAAGAACCACCAAAAACACACAGCATCATATGTAGAAGTTCTCCTCCAGCACCCCCTTGTATCTCTCTGTCTATGGAGAAAAAACAAATACTGAGGGCATATATATTAATTTCTAGGATAATTTAAATCTTACATTTGAAAAATGGAATATTCCAAATTTGTCAAAGAAAATCATCGGATTTTAACTCTTATTTGGCTGTTGGCTTTTGGTCTGCCTTTCAAGTCACATTTTCAAGCTTTTACTTTTAAGCCAGAAACTTAACTGTAAAGAAGCATTAGGCTTGGAAAAATAATCAAAATGAGAGCACTCTGTTCAAGAGCCAATGGCTCACATCCTTCAAAACAAAAAACTCCATCCATTTCTAAGCTCAAATAAAACTAAACAAATGCTTTATGCATGCAGTCTTTTCATGTGTAGGAATTATGTAAAAGGAACTATATGATAAGCTCTTTTGCAGACATGTTGTCTCTTAAGAGGATGGAAGTGGGGCAAGGCAGAGGCCATAGCTCTTAGAAACAACCAAACGTGTTGTGCTTACAATACTGTTTTAATGCCAGTAGTATGGTCTATACAGCTAATCCATAAATGCTAAACAGATATCACCTCACTCACTTGATAGTGACTGACTTAAGTTTTACTCTTGAGCACAGCTGATGTGAAAGAGGAAGAAAATCCATGATAACTGTCAGGAACCTGCAAGTGAAATAGTCTTCAGGCAGAACTAAGGGTAAACCTGATCTGGTTGTTTAAAGCAAACCAGACTGAATTACTCATGGGCAATGAAAAATTATCTTCCCCTTAGGTTTCAAATAGTTACATTTAAAAAAATAATCCCCTCATCCTTTAAACCTGCAGGAACAATTAATTTTTAGGTTAAACCCAGTCATGGATGTGCTTAATCTAATAAAAATAAATGTTTCAAATTTGAAAATACTTATTTTTGCAAATTAATTCAAATGAACTATGCGCAGAAGGAATAATATTTTGCATCCTTATATGAAAATAAATAGTCTCAGGGTTTTTGGTACTGTGGTCTTGGATGCACCTTTGAGAAACTGGGCACATTGACATGGGATGGGACGCAACCCGCCAAGAGGAGCCAGAACACAGTGGGCAGCAAGCTGTCTGAGGTCACCAGCAGAGCTTTAATCTTGATGTTACAGGAGAACAAGATGTAATGCTGAGTAACAGAGAGGAGTCAGGGAATACTTTCACTTTAGAAAGCAGAAGTGGAATATCTCAGATTTGTCCAAGAGAATTTTGAGAGGTCTCTTCCAAGAAGGTAGCGGGCCAATAGCCCAGCTGATGTGCCTCTATACATGCAGCATGGGAAATAAGCAGAAGGAGGTGGAAACCACAATGCAGTTAGAAAACTATGACCTAATTGGTATCACAGAAACACAGTGGGACAAATTGTACAACTGAAACACTATGATTGAGGGCGACAAGCTTTTCAGAATGGAGAGGCAAGGTAGGAGGAGTGGGGAAATTATTCTCTATGCTAAGTGGATAGATTGTGAAGAGCTGCTTCTGAGAAACAGCCATGATCAGGTTGAGAGCTTGTGGGTCCCTAGGATCCCTAGATCCCCTAGGAAACTATCTTAGCCAGAGGATTGTGGTCTACATCCAGGAGGAGGGTGGTGACAGAAATAGAATCAATGACATAGATCAAGTGTGCCCTCAGCAAGTTTGCTGATGACATCAAGCTGGGTAGTGCAGTTCATACAACAGAAGGAAGGGATGCCATCAGAGGTGCCTGGACAAGCTTGATATGTGAACCTAATGAGATTCAACAAGGCCAAGTGCAAGGTGTTGTACATGCGTCAGGGCAATGCCATAAAGGTGTGCATAGTGGGAGATGTGCTCTCCTTGAGAGCACCCCTATGGAGAAGAACTTTGGGGTTCTGGTGTATGAAAAGCTGGACATTAGTGAGCAGTGTGCTCTTGCAGCCTGGAAGGCCAACTGTATCCTCTGCTGCATCAAAAGAGTAGTGGCAGTAGGTTGAGGGAGGTGATTGTCCCTCTCTGCTCTGACATTTTGGGGTCCCATATAGAGTACTGTGTCCAGGTCTGTAGGTCCCCAACACAAGAAGAACATTAGGCCATAGAAGAAGATCCAGAGAAGGTCTACAAAGATGATCAGATGGCTGGAGCACCCCTTCTGTGAAGAAAGGTTGAGGGAGCTGGGCTTGATAATTGAAGACTCTGGGAAGACCTCATTTTATTCTTGCAGTACTTGAGGAGAGCTTATGAATAGGAAGGGGACCTTCTTTTTACATGGGCAGATAGAGATAGGACTAAAGGGAACAGCTTTAAACTAAAAGAGGGTAGATTTAGATTCGATGTTAGGTGGAAATTCTTTATTCTGAGAGTGGTGGGGCAGTGAAACAAGTTGCTCAGAAATATTGTGGATGCCCGATCCCTGGAGGTGTTCAAGGCCGGGTTGGATGGGACCCTGGGCAGCCTGATCTAGTGAGTACCTACCCTATCCTTGGCAGGGGGATTGGAACTAAATGAACTTGGGATCCCTTCCAACCCAGACTATTCTATGATTCTTTGATTCTATGAAAATGAACTTTTGAAAACATCTCTCAATAGAATGATTCTTTATTACTTACCACTAATAAAGGCACTCACTATTGGTCATGATAAAAATAGCTCGAAATGGACGCCTACACTCCTCCTTTGGGAATACAGGAGTGTGTCTCCAAATGATCTCTAAAATTTAACAAAAATAAGTCCGATTTTAAAGAGAGATTCTTGTTTTTAAGAAATTGAAAAGAATTGCAGATAATTTTCTAAGTAAAATTAGGCCTGCTTACCATATGGATACTACAGTATTAGTTTTCAGTCTTCTGATTTTAATACATGGACTTACAGAAATGATTAGCTATAGTAATTTGTTTTGCACACTAAAGACCACTTAAACTTCCTGTGCAACAAAATGAGAAATTCTCCATTGCTCTCCTTAGTCAGAGCTTTCAAAAAATGAAAGTTAAATAAATACAATTTGGCCACAACAAAAACATAAATACACTTTGGTCACAACAACCCCAGGCAACCCTACAGGCCTGGGGAGGAGTGGCTGGAAAGCTGCCTGACAGAAAGGGACCTTGGTGTGCTGATGGACTGTCAGCTGAATATGAGCCAGCAGTGTGCCCAGGTGGCCAAGAAGGCCAGTGGGGTCCAGGCTTGTATCAGGAATGGTGTGGTGAGCAGGACTAGGGAAGTAATCCTGCCTCTGTACTCGGCACTGGTGAGGCCTCACCTCGAGTTCTGTGTTCAGTTTTGGGCGCCTCAGTACAGAAAGGACATTGAGGTGCTGGAGCAGGTCCAAAGAAGGGCAACAAGGCTGGTGAAGGGCGTGGAGAATATGCCCTATGAAAAGAGACTAAAGGAACTGAGGCTGTTTAGTCTGGGGAAGAGGAAACTGAGGGGAGACCTCATTGCTCTCTTCAAATACCTGAAAGGTGATTGCAGTGAGAGCGGGGTTGGTCTCTTCTCACTGGTGACAGGACAAGGGGACAAGGGGAAATGGCCTCAAGTTGTGCCAGGGGGGGTTTAGGTTGGATATCAGGAGAAACTTTACAGAAAGGGTTGTTAAGCACTGGAACAGGCTCCCCAGGGAGGGGTTGAGTCACCATCCCTGAATGTGTTTAAAAACCGTTTGGATGTGGTGCTCGGGGACATGATTTAGTGGTGGGTTGTTAGGGTAGTATGGTTAGGTTGCGGTTGGACTTGATGATCTTGAAGGTCTTTCCCAACCTGAGCAATTCTGTAATTCTATGATTCTATGATTCTAATTTGAGGTTAAATGAAATAACACATTATGTACAGAGCTGTTCAAAAAATAATGCCTCCTATTTTATTATATATGTCCACAATATCAGAGATGGATGTCGGTGGCATGGCAGTAGAGGTTGAACCTTCCCACCCATGTTCTGTTACATTTTGTTGCTGTGTGACAGATGGCAGCAGAGGGGCAGTCTGACAAAAGGACATCTGGCATGGAAATACGTATGAAGCAAAGGTGTGGAATTGAATTCCTCCCTGTGGAACAAATTATATCCACTGACATTCACTGGTACTTGCTCAACAAAACGAAACAGTGGATGTTAGCACAATGAGGTGATGGGTGGTGTGTTTCAGCAGTGGTGGCAGAAACATGAAAGACAAGCTACATTCTGGATGACTATGCGCAGCTGTCACACTGTGCAATGAAGAGTGTCTTGATCAGCTCATCTGTGCAAATTGGTGGATTACGACCAGGGAACACAGGAACAGCATGTGCAAGTTTGTCAGGACCTATTGAACCAATACAAGTCTGAAGGTGACAGTTTCCTGGAACACATCATTACCAGTGATGAGACATGGTGTCATGACTATGAGCTGGACTCAAACACTCATGGGTGATATATGAATTCTCCATCAAAGAAAAAGTTCAAAACACAGCCCTTGGTGAGTAAAGTGACGTGCACTGTCTTTTGGGATAGGAAAGAGGTGATCCTTCTGGAACCCAAACAAGCCATCAACTCTGACCGCTACATCATGACACTGACTAAACTTGAAGGCTCAAACTTTCAGAGTCAGGCAGGAGAAGAAAACAACCTTTCTCTTGCAACACATTAATGCCAAGCCCCATACCAGTTTGAAGATTACAGAGCACATTGTCAATCTTGGCTGGACTGTCCTACCACATTCACCATATTGTCCTGATCTGGCACTTTCTGACTTCCATCTGCTTAAGCTGATGAAAGATCTTCATCAACATTTTCCTAACAACGCCATCATAGCAGCTGTGAAACAGTGGGTTACCTCTGCTGGTGCAGATTTTTGTGAGCATGGCATGCAGACTCTTGTTCATTGCTGGTAAAAACATGTAGCTAATGGTTGTGACTATGCTGAAAAATACTGTTTTGCAGTTGAGAATGTGCTCTATCATATAGTGTTATCGTGCTCTTTGTATCTGTTGTATTTTCCATGGAAATAAAAAAGAGGTATTGCTTTCAGAGCTACATACATCACAATCTTACATTTCAGAGAGTCTCTAATACAAAATGTAGTCATTTAAGTAAGAGTGATAATTGCATTTAATAATGCTTAACTTTCATAGTATGCTTTCAGACTGTATTCATCTTGCCTAAATATATTCAGAACTCTCTTGTAATTTTAATGTATTATGACCGAAAGATGGCAGCACTCATGCAGTTTACATTTCCTTCCAGTTACTCCTATTCACAGCACTCTCTGCAAATTCTGGTTTATTATGCTGTAGTTTATTATCCTAGGTAAGCAATTATTATTTGGGAATCTTTCAAATGAAAGCATATAATTCCCATTTTTGGGAAAATATCTAGGCTTTGGGAAGCTTAAAAATAAATTCCTTTAAGTTTAATTACTTTAGGACAGCTATCCCACAATATACAACCATCAGTAACTGCTAAACAGAACTGATAATCTCCAACTTGAAGTCCTTTTAGGGAAACCCATCCTCCTGTTCTGGGGACTTCAGAACCAGAGAATTTGTATCGTATAGGTCTCCTGACTCTTTTTCCTCTTTTTTTTTTTTTTTTTTTTGCTATAATATGTTTGCTATTTTCCTTGTCTTTCTTTCTCTGTCTCATTCTTGCTCTTTACTGCTCCCTGGTCTCCTGTTGGACAGATCTCAGTGTTTGTGCCTGATATAAGCTCCCTGATGTTAAACACCTAATTCATTGATCACTGTTCCTCCTGTAGCCAGAATTACTCAGCATTATCTAATGTCTGAACACTGTTGTAACCACAGCAGTCCACATCCATGTTCCTCTGGGATACTGAACACATAACATGGTGGCTCTTTCCCAGTTTTAATTGATGGGGGACAACACATGGTGGCTGTGTGTCCTTAACCATGGCAAGTAATACAGAAGCATTAGGGATGGAGCTGCTGACTTTAAAATACATATGTAGCTATTTTGAATACATACAGAACAAATATTAAGAAACATGATTATTCATTTGAATTTAAAAGGTGAAAATAAGAACTGAGCTGCTATACATAAATCGAGAAAGGGAACAGAGGATGAAGAAAAAAAACCAAGACTGTTCAAAAGGAGGAAAGAAGTGAATGGGGTAAGAAATGAACAGTACAAATTCTATAGAAAATAAATGGTTGGGCTAAGAAAAGCACGGCATTAATTCTGCAAAGATTCCATGAATATTGTGATCCTAAACAAGAGGATAAAGTAATGAAATACTGTCTTATGTGAAGCCTTTGGTAGAAAAACGGAACCTACAATCAGAATGATGTAACAGTTGTGGCCCACACACAAGATCTCGAAAATACACAAAAAATGAATAATTAATTATCTATGACCTACCTCATTCCCTTGCAGACACCTTCAAATAAATGGCATAGGCTGCTATACTATAAAATGAACAGGTCAAAGTGACTGAGAAGTCCAAGCTCATCCAAGAGAGTCCTAGAGGCAAGATGAAGACAGACCAATTTGGGATGTAACTTATTACACGTACAATGGGAAGCTGCAGAGATGGAGTAAGAAAAATGAATATGAAATGCAAAGAATATGAGAAATAAAGAAGTGGCAAAAGAGATTTTGCAGAGAAATAATATTCAAAGGAAAACCACATGAAAAAATGTTGATGTGAGGGACTCCAGTAAGCACAGAGCCACACTTATCCTTTTTACTTTTGCGTGGTCTTTTGTTATCTACACTTTCTTATTGAGTCTATTTAGGCTCGAATATTCTAAATATTCTACTCTCACACTTACATTTATCTATACTTGTGGTTGCTGATGATTTTCAGAACTGCATGACATTGTGTGTTAAGTGGGTTCTGTCAAATGTAATTCTTTCTTTCTCTCTTCCTCTCTTCTCCACTCTGTTATGCGGATCTGATTTTATAAGGATTTTTTTAACAGCAGGCAGTGCTGAAGAATGGTGATTTGCAGGCCTTTCCACTTTGAAGCTTGCTCCATTTAATGAGCTAACAAGTCTTTTGACCTTAAAAACTGTTGCACAGCTGACTTGGAATCCAAGGCTTTGGGGAAGGGGGAGAGAAAGAGGGCTAGCCATAAATATTCTGGGACCTTACCGTATTTTAATGTAATCTGTTTCTGAGTAGTTGTTTTGCTATCTGGAAATTGACATGTTTCATTACATAGTTTTCCAGGATAGAGAGCCTCATAGAAGTGATAAAAGTGCCTAACGGTATTTTTTCTTTTTATATTGAAATGAAAATCAATATAATTTTACAACTGAAATTTGTAATAGACTGAGTAAAAACATTGACAATACAAAGTAGAAAAATTAAAGTGGTGAAATGTTAATTTGTTTAGTAAGAGGATTTTGAAGATAGGAAGTAAATACCTCAACAAGGAAGAAAGTCGTGATACAAAAATCTAAGACCATGAAGTCTTTGACTGGCAGTAAATTACTTTATGTAGCAAGGGAGTACAGGCAGTATTACTGATGATTATATCTAACAGTAGTTTGGGAAAATGGGGACTAGGATAAATCTTGAGCGATTTTCATGAAAATACAATCCCAAGGAGAAGGACATAGTAGAACATAATGCCTCTGGACTTAGATCTTAACATGTGTCCTGGGTAAAAATGTCAGCTGAGTGTTTGACTTACGTAGAATGAATAGAACCATCAAAGAACATGAATGTAAGGGTAAGAAAAAATCAGCTGGACTTTTGAGAAGTTTACATCTGAGAAAATACAGTGGTTATTTAGCTCTGTGAGAAAGAGATCTCAATTACCATTCTTTTTTATTTACATCTTGCTGTATCTTGCTGCAACTGTGATTCTGAGATGTTGAGAAATTATATGAGAACAAAAAAATTGAGATATTTTTAGCAACAAATAACATTATTGCAAATATTAGAGGTGAATTCATATGAAGTCCAACTCAGAAAATGTTTGTGTACTGAGATTCAAGGCATTCCTAAGAAATACAAAAATATTTCTTGTGTACATCTCTATGAAATATATGGAGTGTGAAGTACTTTTTATTACATTTCTATACCATACGAAGATAGCAGGTGAACTTGTGACTGTACAAATGAATCAGAAGAATGTTCCAGTCATGCTCCATGTAATAGTGGACATTAGCTCTGGGAGCAATTAGCTTCTACAGTCCTTAACATTTACATTCTTACAAAATGTCCAGAATATCATCATTTGAAAAGAAACCAGTGAGAAGGCTGTGATGAGAGAAATAAAAAAGTCAGTTCCACTTACACAGCGTTGCTCTACCATTATGTTGAATAAAGTGCGGTTTAATTTGTAATGAACTTTGAGTCCATTCTCTATTTTAACTCAGCACAAGATAAATGAAACAACTATTGTATTGCAAAGTGACCCTTTCTTGAAAAGACAATAGTGCAGTAAATCCTGAAGTACATGCCAGGTAAACCTACTTTTATTCTTGAATTCAGACCTTTTAATACTTTCTGTATCTAATATATTTTTTACCAACTTCCTCACAGTAGTAGTTGTAGTAGAAGTAGTAATCATTAAACAGTTTATTGTGAAGATATTTAGATAGAAGATAATAAAAGAGAGTTTATCAAACATTTATTAGCATAGGGTCTTTGATAACTTTTACATAATCTCTGCAAGATTATCCACATTTGGCTATACTTCATGTTGGCTTCCAAATGTACCATTACAAAATAAATGTGTTATGATCTTATACTGGTTTTCTTCAATCTGAGATCACGTTTCAAATGCATATATATCGGCAGTGCAAAGCTGTCTTTCAAATCTTCAGACTGTGAAATTCTCCCTTGTAGACATGAGGAGTGGAAATAACATTTCAGGTTATTTTTTCTAAAAGAAAATAGAATCTTGAACCATCTTATCACTTAGGACACCAGGGCTGTAAATAGCATCACCTTTGATAATTCTTACAATAAATCCTTTACAATGAATGGCAGCACAACCCGTTTGTAAAGTACCACACATAGTCTGGCCAATATTGTACTTGGCACATCAAAAAGCAACTACCACAGGAAAAATGTGGTAGTGAAAGTCTACTGGACCAGATAAGATGCAGCCATGCAGCTACATAGAACCATTAGGGTGTGTAAGCCACTAAGCAAGCCCTGGATACATTTTAATTTATTCCTTTTTGCTTCTTTAGTAAAAATAGCAAGTCATTTTTGAAAACGAAAAGAAAAAAACCCTCAGTATTGTTTTGAAAAAAGCTCATCTCATGGGAAACTGTGCATCAGTTGTAGAATAAAAATAGTATTTTCCCCAATTGGCAAGTTTTTAAAAACTACCTTGGCTTCGTTTCAGTTTTGCTTAACCTTATAACAGTAATATGTGCCCTTGTGTTCAAAAGACAAGGTTGCTGTAATTCTCTAATAGCTTATGCAGGTTATTCGATTCCCTGGAGCTTCTTGGAATGCAGAAACTTGTTTGTTTATTTGTATGAGTAACTCTTATGCCATGACCGCCTGCCTGCATTCTCTAAGTTGGCAGCTCACAAGAGCAGAAAAAATTTAAGATCGCACTGTTAGTTTTTAAAGACTTAAAATATATTGTACTAAGGCTGGTTTATTTGAGGTTTCCTTCCTGTACAGCTTTTTAGGAATTTTGTTTTTAAGTTAGAGAGGTGAGAAAACATTTCTCTCAGGCATTTTTCAGTTCCTGATTGCCCTTAAAGTCTCATGTGTCATACAATCATAGAATGGTTTAAGTTGGAAGGGACTTTGAAGATCATTTAGTTTCAACCACCCCCTGCCATGGGCAGGATTGCCATCCACTAGGTCAGGCTGCTCAGGGCCCTGTCCAACCTGACCTTGAATGCCTCCGGGGATGGAGCATTCACATCTTTTTTGGGCAAAAGAAGCTTAAAGAGAAGCTTAAAGCCTTCAGTTATCCAGACTGAACAAGCCCAGTTCCCTTGGCCTTTTGTCATAGGAGAGGTGCTCCAGCTGTCTGATCATCTTTGTGGTGCTCCTCTGGACCTGCTCCAACATCTCTACATCTTTCTTGATCTGGAGGGCCAAGGTCTGGACACAGTACTCCATATGGTTCCTCACAAGAGCAGAGTATAGAGGGACAGTCACCTCCCTCAGCCTGCTGCCACCGCTCTTTGGATGCAGCCCAGAACATAGTTGGCCTTCCAGTCCGCAGGAGCACACAGCTGGCTCATGTCCAGCTTAATGTGCGCCAGAATCCCAAAGTCTGGTGCTCTGCAGGGCTCCTCTCAATAAGTTCTTCTCCTAGTTTGTACACATTGCTGAGATCTCCCTGACTTGGCCTTGTCTTCCTTTCTTTCATCAGTAATTATTTTTTTCTTCTTCATAAAACATACTGACTATATTTGCATGCTTGTTTTTTTTGTTTGTTTGTTTTTCCCCGTTTTTGCCTTATATGAATATACTGAAATGATGACCTTTATTTCCAGATTGATTTACTGGAGAAATGCAGTTCAACTCTTCATATAGAGTAACCTCAGTCAGTTTGAATGTTATAATTCCAGATTTAATCACAAAAGGAAAGAGAAAACAAATAGTGAAAAAAAAAATTAAAAAAATCACTTGCAATGAACTGGAGAATTCCCATTTATTGAGGGCAATATTTTGTCCAGCTGCCAACAGATAGGTTCATGGTCAAAAAAGTATCAGTGGAAGTGCTACACCAGGGGCAGCTTGTTTAAGTGTAGAAATTAAAGCCATGGCAGCCCAGCTTCATTGCACGTTTTGTAATCCAGAACTAGAACCCTGAGTACTCAAAGGTCCAGCCTCTATCCCAGTACATGCATAGACAATGTAACAACTAGATCACTTACACTGATCTGTTCTTGAATTGGAGCTCCTGCTGCTGAATAGCTAGAGATGTTGGAAAGAGAGAAAGGGGACAGTGAAGTATTTTTTAAACTCTGGTCCGCCGAGGTTGTGGTAGAAAGGGCAATACTTAAACCAAAATTTGCAGCATAGGTACGTAGTATTGCAGATATCAGCAGAAACTCTTCCAAAGTTGATTATTATAACATACAGCATTACACTATGAAGAAATAGGTTTACAGGCAATTCATTTTCGCTTGCTAATATCTCTTTAGGCATAATCACTTCCATCTCTGCTACAGCAGGATTCTTGTATTATGCTCTGAGCTTAGTGCTTTGCTACATTTATGGAATTTGATCATAAAGACCAAATGAAAGAATTATGTCTTTGTGCAGTGTATCATTACTTTCCATTCCATTATGAATGAAAAAAAAATGTATCCTCTTTGCATGAAGAAACTGCGTTTGACCGTGTATTCTAAAAATATTAAACTAAGTAGCAGATAATATTTCTGCCTAGTGTGATTTGCACATAAGAATATAGAAGTATCTTGTTATTGCTGAAAACCTATCCTAGATGATATTATATATAAACTTATACTACATATTTATTACATATATCTTATTAATATTTGTCAAGAAAGTTTTGATTTCTGCACATCAAATAATATAAGCCCATTTTCATTAATTATTGGCAGTCACCTGAGTGTGTAAACATCTAAGCCATGGTCTCTGAAATGACATTCATCTGAAAGCCTAAAATATCCTTCCTGCTACCCTTATAAATGTCAGTTTTAGCACTTATTAACATTTGGGACATCAGGCAATTTAATCCCCAGTTGAACCCAGCACTAGATGCAAAAGAACAACAGTGATATCTATTATACCACTTTGCATCAATTGTTAATGATCCATTTTACTAAATGAAGAGCACATTTACTACATCTACTTGTCTTGAAAATGGAAAAACTACTACTATATATAGGCCTAACAATTGATTTCGATCAGCAAGTATAAAATGAATGAAATGGACCTTTTTTTTTCCTTCATTTGGCAGAAACCACTGTAAGGAGAAGCAATATTTTCTGTATATTATTAGTGATCTTTTTTCTGCATTCTCAAAATTGAAGATTTAGTCTCTAAGCTGCATTCAAGGTTAACACTGCTGAAAAGATGGGGGGCTGAAACAGCACATTGTCTCATATTGTAATATCAAAATGAGAGTAAGTAGAAATATAGAAACACTTGAGAGTTAAAGATAGAATAAAGTGTCTTTATAAGGTTTTGAGGTTAACTATATACATTTTCTACTTCATGTACAAGAGCACATGGAATAAATATGCTTTTCCCTTTCAGATTTTGGGTCATTTGGAAAAGGATTTTGGGCAAAATAGAGGAAGGTTTAAGATACAGTGTAAGAGAGGAAGTCTGGATCTTTAAAATGACAGGGGAAAAAGCAGGGGTGGCAGTACCAGTGCATGTTGGAAAGAAGCAATATGGAGCTGAACAAATATGAAAAAGTGAAAAGTCACATAGGAATATAGTTTTACAGGGGAAGATGAAAGGAAGAGGCATGAGGGAAGGACTTGAATGGTGCAAATTTGTTCAATCATGGGACAAGAACTGGTGAGTTACTCTGCAGACTCACCAGCATATTAAGATTTCAGGATTCATTGAGGCTTAGAGACATATGCTATAGTTGTGACAAAGTGAAACTGGTTCTGCATACCTGCACTGGAGTACATTACAATTAATCTTGCGCCCTTGTGCTTACAAGTACATCAGAAGAAATTTATTGAATAAACAACTCCGAACATCTTGCACCTTTACTTTGTGCTGCAATTAGTTCAACACTTGTTGTAAACCCATATAATCTCATTTTTTTTTACCCTTGTATTTTGTCTTTATGACATTTGTAATTACATGCTCTCCAGATCTTTCTCTGCTTGTTTGCTCTTCTATAAAACATAATATTAGCCCTTCAAAAATCCATTTGTTGCTACCAGCTAGCTTTGAGTCAGTTACTGGTCTTGCTGCAAATAACTAGCCTCTAATTAACACATCCTTTATTTGTTCAGATTCTTGAAATGTGCTTAGACAACTGTTTCACTGTCATTGGTCAGAAGCCCCAAGTGCAGGATTTGGGTGAGAAAATCAGCTGTGCCCAGGTGACATAGAATTCTTACACAGAGTGAGTAGTCAGACATTGCCACAGCTTCCAACTCACTCCCTTTATCTGCCAAATCCAGAGGGTCTGAAACTGAGTGTGGTGCTGACATTTACAGTGTTAACAGAGGCTGTGGTGCCATGCCATGTTTAAAGTAATCAGAAAACAATATTCAGTAACCAGTGCCCCAAGACCTTAAAAATATTACTGGTGATCCAAGGCAGAGGACATTTTCATGCTGAGAAGCAGAGTGGCTGAAAAGTATACTGTCTGCATAATCTTTACGTTTTAAATAATAGTAATTGCTTGCAAACAGTAGTCTGCAATATGTATTGTGTTTCTGCTGAAAAAAAAATTTGATATTTGCAAAAATATAAATTGTTTCTCCCTATTGTGGAGTGTCAGACTTTGAAGACTCTTTATTTTCACCAGTATTATTTGTACCAGAACAAATATGAAATTGCCATGACTGCTTCCTTTAGTTTCCCATCAGCAAATGAGAGAATGTATTCAGTTCGTCCATTTCTGACAGATAACATGACTACAACAAGTCAATAGGCTTATAAATAGAAATTACTCCAAAATGTGATGATTTTACATGAAGCAAATAATGTAAATAAAGATGCTTTTGGTAGGCTGAGCATGGTTTAGCTAACGCAAGTTTGCTAGAATTTGTACTGTTGTTCAGCACTTCAACTATACCATTTTTCCTTTAGCTTCTCCAGGTATACACTTTATAATATATACTAAAGATGGTTTGCCTGTCTTAAAATATGTTGGTATATAATGGTATTAGATTTACAGTCTATCTCTCTGCTGTTTGGCCTGGTCTTTTCTCACTTGCAATGGATCTCATGTTAGCTCTTCAATTACAGATTTCAAGGAATTGGGATTTATCTTTGAATTTGACTCAATAATTCATGAATAAATAACCTTGTCAGAACAGCTGGAGCATGTCTCTTACCTGCACTGTGAGATGTGCTATAGACATTCTTCATAAAAATGGAATTTTTTAAACTGTGATTCCAGTACAGTAAGAATCGCTATATAGAACTGGTACTGGAAGTGTTATTTTTTTCACACATTGTTAAGTGGTTAATTCTAGATTTTTTTCAGAAGCCTTATAAAAACATAGTCATCTAAAGTTAACCAGAAATTTGTCTTGAACTTAATAATTTCCAATTTTGTAACATTTACTATAATATAAAGTTAAGAACAGCTGAAGAGAAAATTTCATAAGGAAATGTTCTAAATTTTCATGAGTTGTTTTGACATTGTTTGACAGTATTTTTCCCTTCACCAGTGAAATTTCAGCAGTTGACACAAGAGGCTGCTTGTACTTACCAGCAGATGAATCCCAAACTGCTATGGCTTAAAGCCAAGTTTGAACAGCTTCATGGCCATCCATACCTTAGCTTGCTGCAATTAAGGCCACAATTCCCCATTTGTACAAGAGATTTAATGGTGTCACTCTCAACTATAAGCTGTATCTCTTAGTAAGACTTTCCTAGCAATTCCTGTAACTTTAAGTATCAAAAATAATGAAACGAATGTGTGAATCAGTCATTCTGAAAGATTTGGTGGTCCCCCTCTACTTGGCTCTTGTGAGGCCCCATCTGGAGTACTGTGTCCAGGCCTGGGGCCCCCAGCACAAGAAGGACATGGAGCTCTTGGAAAGAGTTCAGAGGAGGTCGACCAAGATGATCAGAGGGCTGGAGCACCTCTCCTATGAGGAAAGGTTGAGGGAACTGGACTTGTTTAGTTTGGAGAAGAGAAGGCTCCGGGGAGACCTCATTGTGGCCTTCCAATACTTGAAGGGAGCATATAAACAGGAGGGGATCGATTGTTTGTGAGGGTAGATAGCGATAGGACAAGGGGGAATGGTTTTAAGCTGAGACAGGGGAGATTTAGGTTAGATATTAGAAGGAAGTTTTTCACACAGAGGGTGGTGACGCACTGGAACAGGTTGCCCAGGGAGGTTGTGGATGCCCCGTCCCTGGAGGCATTCAAGGCCAGACTGGACGTGGCTCTGGGCAACCTGATCTAGTGGTTGACGACCCTGCACTTAGCAGGGGGGTTGAGACTCGATGATCCTTGAGGTCCTTTTCAACCCAGGCCATTCTATGATTCTATGATTCTGAAAAGAACACAGGCTGGGAGACAAGTGGGCAGAGAGCAGCTCTGAAGGCCTCAGAGAACTCAGAAGGACTTGAGGATACTGGTGGAAGAAAACAAAGATGCGGGGCTTTTGGATTGAGTCCAGAGGAGAGCTAAGAGAATGATCAGAGGTCTGGAGCATGTCTCTTACAAAGAAAGGCTGAGGGAGCTGGGCTTGTTCAGCCTAGAGAAGAGAAGACTCCAGGAAGATGTCATTACGGCCTTTCAGTAATTAAAGGGGTCCTACAGGAGAAATTGAAGAGATTCTTTATCAGATAATGTAATGACAGGACAACAGGTGATTGTTTTAAACTAAAACACTTCAACTAAAGTAGATTTAGACTAGATATTAGGAAGAAATTTTTAACTGCGAGAGTGGTGAAGTTCTGGCACAGGTTGCCAAGAGAAGCTGTGGATGCCCCATATGTGGAGGTGTTGAAAACCAGGTTGGATGGAGGCCTGGGCAGCCTGATCTGGTGGGAGATGTCCCTGCCCATGGCAGGGGAACTGGAGCCCTTTAAGGTCCTTTCCAACCTAAACCATTCTATGATTCGATGATTTCATGATTCTCTTATGTCTACACAAAAATGTTCTGAAGTGTGAATGGAAGTAGGATCAAGAATTCACCAGTAGAACCTCTATCCTGATGAAAACTAATCTTTTACCTCCTTTTTGCAGCTTTTCTCCTCCCTACTGTGAGAACACTGGTTCTCTTGGTTGATAGATACTACCCATGAATGCCACAGAAATGCTGTATACATGGTAAAATAGAGGAAGACAGATTATTTCCCTGGGGCATCTTTACTTGGCCATAACTCTCTTTTAGTGGACTCAGAGTTTTCATGCAAACAAAGATCAGTTTCTCTAGAAGTGGAGGGCATGGTAAGCACAGCAAAAACAAACTTGCAATAAGTAAATAATTTAAGGGACATTGTACTAACTCCCAAAATAAAATACTGGGGAAAATCCATTTAAAATTTTATACATTTTGCTAGGTATAAGATCTATAGATCTCATTTGGTCTCATTTTTGATGTTCAACAAAGAAATGCTATGTTACTGATTATTTATTTTAGTATTTCAGAATGGAAAACCTGTTCAAGTACCTTTATTTATACACTCCTTTTTATAGGGCAAGGGTTTAATTCTGACATCAGAGTATATCAACATACTAATGTCTCTGATGCCACTAAAACAAGTATTTTATTGTAATTGCAAATTAGAATAAGAGAATTAGAGGGAATACTTTAGTAGAAATAGCTATAGGAAGCAACCAAAATGATATAACAAATCAAAAGTAATTATAAGGGAAAAGACTCCAAGTTAGAAGCAAAATACTTAAAACCCTCCCTAGCGTAAAATTCCTTTTTACTTGTAAGGGTGCTTGTAAGTGCTCCTGTAGTACTTATACTATCTATTCTCTACCATCAGATAAGATAAATGAAAATTACTTTGGGTCATTGACAATATTGTCCTTTCTGACTGAAATGTTTTATTCATGCTTGAAATTTTAACCCAGCTGACATGAAATCATAGTTTTCTGTCATTGTGTCAGTGACCTACATTAATGTTATAAAAGCAGTACCTGAGTTCAGTTTTTGTAGAATAAACCTTTGTGGAAATCAGACCAACAAGCTAAATTTAGCACAAACCTGACTTAATGCTATATCTAAAAAATGCTTATCTTGAAAGCATACCACATGCTATGGACAAGTTGTGAGATCTAGAAGGATTTGTTATTTTGTTAACCCAGTTCGAGAATAGCAGCACGATATGAAAGGATGCTCTGGGGAAATGCATTTGCATTCTAAAATAATGTGTCTTAAAATTTTAATTGACACTCTTTATTGAATTATATTTAGTCAAACTGGCAATCATTCAGGGACTCATTTGTCCAATTATGAAGATGGTTTTACATCCTTTGATCCTATGTAGTAGATCTCATACAAGTAAACATTTCATTGAAGGGCAGATTTGTTACTCAAATGCATAAGACATTTGGAATGTAAACAAGACAATTGAGATCATGAAGACTGAATTTTATATTTTTCTTCAACCACAGATTGTTAAAGTTCAAATTCCTAATTTCTGTTTCTTGCTCCTCTCTGTCTTGTAGCAAACAATATCTTACTTTCTGCACAATGAAGTGCATGTTCATACCAATTAAAAACAGTAGTGTGATTTTAAAAAATCCCACATAAAGGGAGAGTTTATCACGTGTACCTTCTTCTTCTACATATTAGGATTATCCAGCTACATTATAGAAAAATGTGTTCACTATAAGGTTTCTTCTTTTACGCTTTGTCAAAAAGTCCTCTCTACTACTAGGACAATTAGCTAGTTCTGATAGCATTTGCAATTCAGGTGACATTCTTGCAGAAACACTGCATTTCTACAGTGCCTAATGTATCTGTTTAACATTTTATTGGTAGTGAAATTCTGACAACTTAAGAATGAAAAATGAGTACCTTGTTATTATAATACTCTCAGTTTGATTTCCTACTCAAACATAATGTTTCCTCATCACAACAGTCAACAACAGATGCATAAGGAGTGAATCTACTGGTAATAGCAAATGTATTCACACTTACAGCAAAGTAGGAATGGCAAAATGATAACTACTCTATAAATTTTATGTTTTGAATTCTGAATTTTCTTAGCCTGTGTCTTGAACTAAAGTGACCCTTAGCTCCTATTGAATGAGAGGCACTTGGTACTTCAGCTGTTGGTGCTGCTTATGGAGTCATATAGAAGCTGGAGGCTAGCCAGTGAGTTTTCCTATTAAAGCAAACCACATACATTCCTATTCAATTTTTCTGCACTGGTTGTTATTCTGTCAAAAGCTCATTTCAATATTTCGGATAGATTTTGACTTAGTCTCTGCTCATAAAAAACAGTATTGTGTGTAGATGTCAAAGTTTTGGTACACGGGAGCTGCATGGGTGGCCTCTGTGGAGGCCAGGGGGCTGCCCTGTGCTGGACACAACAGGTTCAAGCTGGCTCAAAAATGGACCTAGTGCAGGACATGTCTGTGCCTATCAGCAAAGCTGGTCTCACCTTTATGAATACGTATTTAAGAAAGGGCAAAACACTGTACAGCAGTGATGAGTAAGAAGAAAAGAGATGAGAAATAGCTCTGTGAACCCAGAGCTCAAAGAAGGATGAGGAGAAAGAAGTCCCTCCATGTTCCAGAGCAGTGATTCCCCTGCAGATATCCACAGTGCAGACCATCGAGGAGACCACAGTGGAGCATGTATTTCCCTGCAGCTTGTGGAGACCAGGGGAAATGGGTGATGGGAAGGAACAGCGGAAAGGAAGTTTTTATAAACTGAAAATAACCATTTCCCATCCCATCCTGCACCTATGGGGGACAGTACAAAAAGGAGTTAGGAGTGAAGGAGTGATGTTCAGCCTGGGAAAATGGGAATGGAAAGGAGGTGTTTTAATTTTTATCCTTGTTTCTCACCACACAAATCTATTTTAATCAGCTATAAATTAAATGAATTTTCCCCAAGTTGAGTCTTCTCCATGATGGTAATTTGTTAGCAATCTTCCTGTCTTTATCTTGACCTGTGAACTTTTCCATCTTATTTTCTCACCACGTCCTTTTGAGGAGAGAGTGAGATAGCAGCTGAGTGGGCATCTGGCAACCAAAAAAAATCAACCCACAACATCAAATTTCCTCCTTTGCTTCATTCTTTAAAGTGCTGGATGTAATCATCTAAATTGTCTATGACCTGAAATAAAAGTAATGAGAATCTCAGTGGCAGGAAAAAGAGACCAGTCTTTGGCTGCTGTAAATCCATAGAGTTCTGCTGATGTTCATGGACACAGTTATCCAGATAAAATAAATGGAAGTTTTCTGCTTTAACCAGCTGACCATCTGGTCCATTATTTTGTTTTGTGAGAGAAGTGGCAGGCTAATTATGATTATTTTATTACTATTTGTGTTTACTTGGTGATTTTTTAACAAGTTTAAGCTGAAGTAATCCTAGTCATTCTGCTTTTAAGACCCTTCTTAAAAGCCACCGTGTACAGATATGTAGAATTTGCATTAGAACTAGTTAAATTACAAACGAATAACAAAACAGGTAAAGAAACAAAAGTTTTAGGTAGTTCTTAGCTCTCTGGGTATGAAGTTTTGCAAATCAATTACTATAAATATGCAAGGTGCAATAACCATGAGTGAGTTAACAGCATCGCTGTTGGATGGTCAGGGCTGACAAGAAAGGGCCTGGAACTAGACGAACAAAAGGGAAAACAAAATTGATAAAGTGGGGATTAAGCAAGGGAACCTCTAGCAAGGAAGTGCCTACAAGACACCATCATGGAGAAAAATCATGCATTCCTCCTGGGAAATAAGCATGCTGGGGTGCCTCTATGGAGTCTCTGTACAGTAACATGCATACCATAGAGAAAAAACATGAGGAATTAGAGATCTGTATGAAGCTGCAGGTCTACAATCTTGCTAGGATCATGGAGGTCTGGAATGATGGCTCACGTAACTGCAGCATTACAATGGAGGGATAGAGGCTCTTTAGGAGGGCCCAGCTGGGACCTTGTGGAGAGGAGCTGCCCTTTATGTGAGAGAACAACTGGCAAGCATGGAGCTCTACCTAGGGATGTCTGTAGTCTAAGAATTAGTAGCTATTTCTAAAAAGCAAAAATGCATCCATAGTGCATAACATCTAGAAAAATGATCTGTTCTGTTATTGATGCAAGTTATCTTCCAAATGAAATAACAGAGAAAGACCCAGAAGGTAGAACTACAGCTGTGTTTGTCATATGGATAATCAAAGATATAAATTATTTGCTTTGATTCTCATCCTATTGTCTTGCAAAGAATTGACCTGAGCAATGGACAGTCTAAGTATTTACCTTATGAATGTGGAAATCAAAGAAAAAAGTAAAAAGCAGCGCAATTACTACTGCTCCTGCAAAACTGAGCTAATAATTTATTTTCTCAGTGTAGGTTTCAAGGTTAAAAAAAATAACTATATACAGTTTGGTAGCTTTATTTATCTCAGAACATGGACAAGATTCATCATGTATGTAAAAATTTATCTTTAAAATATACAAATTTCTCTTCCTAAGTGAAAGTAATTCTGGAAACTTGACATTAGTAGCAACAAATACCTGCGTCCCACTTCTACAGAGTGGACTTGTGGATAGACAATTGAAACTCTTCTGCTAATCATCCTAAGACATTCTATTTTTAGTATTCAAACTGTAACTATACAGTTTCTTAGCTGCAAAACTCTGATATTCTGTGTATATATGTGTGTATATGCGCATGTCTGTATGTGTCCATAAACAGATAAGTAAACTACTGAAGAAACTAGGCCAATTAAACAATTAAACAACAATTAAATGTTCTAAAACATTTGCAGTTAGCAGACCAGAATATTTGTGCCTATTCTATATATATATATATATATTTTATGATTTGAGCTGTTTAAAAAGGAAACAATTTAACTGACTGGAGAATGTGAGTCCATTTCCAAGGGGTATCAGAGAAATGCGAAAATCTCTGTAAAAGTTATTTTTCTACCAGTGAAATCTGAAAGGCACTGAACTATCTATTCAGCCAGGAGAAAATTAGGGTCCTGATGAAGAGAATCTAGCAAGATTTTGATCAGAAACAGCTTCACAGTTGTCATGCATCCTGTTCTGTAAAGTATAGTGGTTTTGTACTTTTCTAATCAAATAAATATCTGAATTGTTTCCAGCAGGACAAGAGATGATTAAACCAGTATCTGCCAAGGCATCATCTAATGAAATACTCAGGGAAAGAGTAGTAACAGGAGATTCATCCAGTCTAAAATACTGGCCACAATATACGTAAGGATCCTGAGGGTACTACTAGGCCCTCACCAGCCTCACTTGAGGCTTCCAACCACAGTTACAGCCCCAAGAGCTCTGGGTATCTCTGGCCCTTCAGTCCCTGTCTGAGCTGTGTTAGGGGATTACTAGTCTCCAATTCAGATACAGCTGTTCCTATATCTGGCCATCATCTGGGTCTAGTCATGATATTTGGGCCTATTCTGCTCTCATGTCTCGGATACAATCAGACTTGGCCTTGGCATGAAAGGCTTTTATGCTGCAGGTCTACTTGTCCTCTCCACTCCCTTTCTCCTAGTGACCAGTCCTGCTCTGTCAGTTAAATGACAATATTTACTCAAGGACAGATTCTTTTGATTATCAAAGCTAATGGATTCCAGTGGTTTACAGAGACATTTTCAATTTAATGCTGAGGGGAGAAGATAAGGAGAAGAATTCATGTTTAAAACTGATTAGTTAAAAATGTTTTTTTATTATTATTTTTTTCCCTAAAATCAGGAATTGGATGTAAATGAATGCATAGAAGGAGTCCTCTGTATAGAAATGAATTTCAACCCTCGTATGGTGGACCTGTGGAAAGTGGCTTCTCAGCAAGTACAGCTCAGCTTCTCAGCATGTACAGTGCTGAATGATACAGAGCAATTATCTTGATGGTTGAAACACTCCAGTTTTTGCTGTTCTTGGAACTGTATATAAACATGTACATGTAAAACAGTTTAGAAATAAGTCCAAAAACAATGTTCTCAAGCTTCCTCATGCATGCAAAGAAATAGCCATACAAATACAAGGTGATGCCCTCAGTTTCTGCACCCAAGGGATTATCTCCTTCTGCTGGGGTGGTCACACCCAGCTTGCTGGCTGCTCCACCAGCAGCCCAGGGCTCAGCTGCAACATGTCCAGAGCAGATACTCTAGCTGTTCACTTCAGTCCAGGGATCCCCCAACACTGAACACTTGCCAGCAGCCCACTGATCTGAAGACCATATTCCTGACTCTCCAGCTCTACTGAGCAATCCTGGTTGCTTTGGAGCCCCAGTGGGATCACATACTGAGCGCGGGGCACCCATGAGGGAGAAGTTCCTTAGAGCTCCTGGGCCTGAATGGGGGGAGGGCTGGATTTCTAAGTCCACCAAGACAGCAGCTTGGTGCTGGCCCATTTCCTCCCAAGCACCTTTTACACTGAGTGAATTTAATTTTGGCACCTAAGATGAGCTGAACTACCACTGGTCCCACCCATGTGTGGTTTGTCCAAATATTGTAGGAGCACAGGGTTTGATTAGTGCTAAGTCACTGAGCTTACTTGAATCCTTCCTCTTTGGTCTGAAGACATGCAATAAGTAAACCATACAGCCAAGCAGGTTGGGACTTAAAAGAATTTGGACACGTGTTTAGCGTGTAAATATGAAAATCATCAGCCTGTAGAAGACCTGTGGAGCAGGATGGTTTCTGGTCAAGATGACTGTGACACACAGCCTGAACATTTTTATCCTCATCCACATGTTGAACTGCTTTAGAATATTAATGAAGGATTGTTCTTTCCTTCATTTACTGCAGGAGAATTAATCACTGCAAATTGGCCCTCTTCAGTAGATCAAGAGTTTCCAAGAAGAGTTAGTTCCTGAAAACATTCCTTGGGGGGTCCTGGGAGACACCTATGCCATTTCTGTCTTAACTGTGTGGTTTCAACTGCTGTGAGACCTCTGATGAACTTAACACAAAATATATAGAAAAATGTCCTTCCATAAGATCAGCTTACCTGCTTTCAGAAAAAACACAGGACTGCTAAACAGTGCAGTTGTCTCTGAACTAACTCTTTATTTGTCAGAGGTGAAATGGTGACTTTTCAGTACCTCCACCTCCATTAATATACTTCCAAGAGAAACAAAGCTTGAAAAATATGTTAAACGTTTTTTGCTGCACCACAAAATGCCTTAGCTCCCATTTAATTTTATCCATGATTATTTACAATAAAATGGCTTTCATCTGCCTATAAATCCTTACCTGGTACATTCTTTTTCCAAATTGCTTTATTAATCCTTAGTTATTATTAATTAGAAATGGCACAAATAGCACAATCAGTTTCTTAACTCTGTCCGACAGCTGGGCTTTAATAGACTACAAAGCATGACTTCGGTTTGTGGAATTTATTTTTTTCCTACATTAGCCATGTCACATGGTTGAAGAAGGTGAAAAAAAAAAGGAGAAATATTTCTGAGTGTCCGTTTTAACTGTAGAGGGAGAATATTTTATTATAACTATAATGGATTGAAATTCATGGTATGCACTTAAATGATGCAGACAGGCAAAGCAGCTAGCTGCTTTTTATTCACAATTATTCAGCATTTTTTATTTTTCATAGCCCCTCCTTCAGATATCAGCTTACTCATCTGTTACTAGTAACATTGGACCCTCTCTGTTGTGCTTGTAGGACCTACAAATTATATCATGTGTAACACAAATCAAATCATTTTCCTGCAGTGATGATTGATCAAGCAGAATATTCACATTTAACAGTGTAAGATCTTGGTAATTGCTTATCTCAGGAAGAGCATGCTATTTCCCTGGACTGGTGCTTACTTCTCATGCACTTGCTAACCGTATTTCTTTGACTTCATTTAGCTACCAACTGGAAGCCCTATTGATGATGTAAAAGGCATGTAAATAACTTATGAGCACCATGGATGGAGTAGCTTTCAAGTTCTACATCTAAACAGCAAGAATGAGAATGTGCTGATAACACTGAAAATATTTCAAATTTTTGCATTTTGGACACGCCACTGAATGATTCTTTCTTCTAAACAACATCTTGCTATTGCTTTTAATGATTAGCACCAGCCAATTTCTTAGCCGATGGGGTAAAAGTGCAACTGGTTTCTCAGCTGATATTGCCCTACTCTCCTGTATTCTATTGATCCTACTTCAAAACACAAAAGAATTAAAGAATTCCAATCTTCTTCTATGTCCAAGGTTTTATGGATGCTGCTTTGGAAATTTGAGAACACTACCTATTTCTGAATTGAAGAAATGCTTTATAATTGGATATTGAATTTTTCTAATATAATCAGGACAAAGGATATAAAACTGTATAAAATGGAATGCCTGTCACAGAGAGAGCTATGAATTTACAATGCAAATGTAAGAAATATGGCCCAAGGACTATGCAAATGTTCAGATGAAAAAATTATAAAGGAATCTTTTATAAAGGGGTTTGTGTTATTAACATTTTCTTAAACATTTACATAAGCATGTAAGAAAGGAAAATGAAGAATTGCACATAGACCAGGCCATAATCATATAGTAAAAGAGATCCAATACATAACATTCAGAAAGGCTGAGAAAACATAATAGAAAGATACAATTGAAGAGAACTCTGATGAATGACCAAAACTTAGGGACTTACTATTGAAACATATTTCTTTTAGGCAAGAAACCCAATTTTTTGAAATAGTTTTTTTAAATAACTTTCCTGTTTCATTCCCAATGTGTACAGAGGCACTTTCTCATCTCAGTGATACAGTGAAAATTTTACTTGAAATGCTATAATTGGGGAATACATACGTCAATGCAACTTACTTAGAGGATGGATAAATAAATATTATATAACTACTTCTAAAAATTGAAAGTTAATTTATGCAGTATTCTTTTCCTTTTCACTCTTTGATGAGCTTTCTTCTTACAGTCTTAGAGAAGCAATTTCCATTAAAGAAACAGCTTCTTTCTGCTTCCTGCTAGTCACTATGCAGACTATTATTAGCAGAAGTCCATGGTATAATTGGTGTACGCAAATATTTGCACTTGTCATTCTATTTTGTATGTTTTGAATTGTATTTTTGTATATTTTGAAATGTGTTCTGCAGACGAAGAGTTTTTAAGAGCTGAGATTAACTAAGATTAACTTCCTAGCACCCTCTCTGTTCAAAACCTATAATAAAATTCTCTCATGCTTAAGTTTACGTACTTAATATAATAGCATTTCATAATAACAGAAAGATGTGTATTGTACTTTTTGGCCCTGTAAACTGTGTCTAAAAATGTTTACTTAAACCTTGGGGGTTTAGTAACACTTGAGATTCTCAAGATTAAATTAATTGTGGTAGTTTCTGTATCTGGAAAATACCAAGTGTTATGAGAGGAATGTGATATTAGAGGTACTACAGCTGTGCGTAAAGTTCCTTCTCAGCACATGCAATTCCATTTTTTTGCAAACTGGGAATGAGCTTGGCATTTTCAACAAATTACTGCTGAGACAAGAAATTGGAAATTTTTTTCTGGTTTTATTAAACCAATCCAAACTTTATAGGGAAAAGAGTCTTCTGTCTATGCACAGCATTATGCTGCATACTGTAAACTGTCAGAAATGCTTAACTTCATGCTGAAAATGTCTCTCCCTTGATATTTGTTATTGTTAAAAAGAAAGAACAAGTAAGGCAGTTGAAGGTTACTCTTACACCACACACAAGTATACAACAGAAAAGAAAAAAAATAATCTTTTCAATTATAATTACAGAATTCTGTGAAACAGCTGCAACACTTTTCTGCATTCTTTGTTTCTGACTGCTTTCTCTTCATGCCTTGAGCAACCAAAAGGATTAATTCTGGGTAGTTATTTAAATATAGTTACTTGCTAAAAATCCTCTGCCAAGATCAGAGAGAAAGGATTAGGATTAAACTGTTCTAATCAAAAGTATTTTTTTTTTCTTTCCTTAAAGCGTTTTTTTTTGCTTCAAGAAACAAGTATTAACACTATAGTGACAGCAACGTTGTCTAGAGGATATTTCTTGGTGCCAATAAATATCTTCCCCAACAAATACAGAGAAAGGATTTTCTGTTACCTTTGTCTATAGATGTCCTGTGAATGACTAAGGATTTTATTACAGTACCATGTATTAAAATGCTATCTTAACCATGTATGTTTTAGCTTTTGTCAGTTTGTAGAATGGCTTTGAGTTCTGTAACTTTTCTTCAGAAATCACACACAGAAAGTTTATGACAATGACTTCAGTTAAAGATTATTCTTGGAGTAGCTGTAATTTTAATAATAATAACTGTAATGCTTTCCTATCATCTTGACTTATCCTCTGTAGCAGCTGAGGTACAATAAAAGATCATATACAAAATATGTCAACAAGTTGTAGGGAATATGGAAGGTTGACAGCTTCTGATCAGCTGAACTAATTGAACTGGTACAGAGTATTATGTATTTCCCATTCCTCAGTTCCACAGAAATAGGGAACAAAACAGCAATTCTGGAAAAAATAGAGAATTTATTGCATGGCTACCAAAAGACCCTCTCCATCTAGCACTTTCTGACAGTAGTGTTACTGCCTTTATTTGTACTCTTTGGTCATTTTTATGGTACTGTGCTGGCAGAATTAGATTCTGAAATGTTTGAGGCAACACTTCTATGCTTGGAGAGGAGAAAAAAGCAGCTCTACCTGGGTTTGCTTTTAATTATTCCATTGCCCATTTTTAATTACTAGCAGCTCAGTGGTAGAAAGTAGTGATTTGGTATGCTGAGGAGTTGTCAACTGAGTTCATGGGGTGAGGCAGATTCTGACTGTTCTGGCAGTGTTTTGTTTTGGTGCAGGAGACTGAGAAGGCATAAATGATGGAAACTAACTGTATGTATTTATGTCAAGCATCATATACAGGAATGAGAGAAACCATCAAAAATATACCTCTTTTGTTGTTTCTTAATTTAATAGTCTGTGTGACTAAGTCTGCTAATTAATTTATGAGTAATTTAACAATATGTGCCTGAGTAAGTCTGCTACTAAATACATCCTTCCCTTCAGATATTGAGTGTAATTGCATTGATGGTAAGTAAGAAATGCTGTTTATCACATTGCTAAAACATCTTCTAGTGTAGATGAAGCTGATTTAGCTGAGCTAATGTGGGATCATCGATTATTGGGATCATTGTTGATGAGTAAACAGAATGTGAATGAAGTTGGGAAAACATTTCCGTAGTCCCATTCAGCAGGGAGCTCTCAGTAGATTGAAGATAATATAGATGTTAATCTCTTGGGGTCCAAAACTGTCTCTTTCACATTGCGTCTCTAAAATTCTGAGCATAATTATGACTAGGCAGTATTAGCAGTTGTACAAGCATCAATAATAATGTTGTTTAACTGTCCATTTAATCCTGCTATAATTAGCTGAAGTTCAGAGGCTTTTAACAATTTCAGTTAGGTGAAGAGATTGATAATGAAGTTTTTGAGCCAGTCTTATTAATTTCGAGGAGAATGCACTAGTTTTATTTCCCTGAAAGTCTCAAACAAGAAACTATTTGTGTTTTGCTCTAGTTTTGCTCTATTGATTTTTGTTGGTTTGTTTTCTTTTCTTGGGCTCGTTTTTTGTGTCCTTTGTTGCTAGAGTTTTTGCTGTTTCTGTACAGAGACTTGTGCAAGCTCTGGCCTGTGATAGTTGGGGGCTGGCCTGGATCCATGAGATGTCCCATTTACTGTCTTAGTTTTCAGGAGGATCTCTAGTTAATGTCACTGTAAAGGCCTCGTTTCTAAAAATTGGTGCACAGACATCATATTGTCCCTTTCTCAGCTTAAAGGGAAAGAGGTTATATCTTCTAGTTTTCATATATATGCTGCTGGATTGTTTTACTCTGGGATTGTTCAGTCTGGAGAAGAGGCTCAGAGGGCACCTTATCACTCTCTATTCCTGAAAGGAGGTTGTAGCAAGGTGGGGTAGGCCCCAAACAATATAAGAGACTTCTGTTGTACTTTTTAGATATAGTTAACTTATGTATAAATGCTGACTTGCTATTTTTTATATGTTCTGATTCTCACCATCTTTAGAACAACACCAACAAGTGATGTTATTAACATAACGCCTCATTGGTGGTGTGTTGTCTGGTTAAGGCATGAAGAGAAAAGCTACACTTCCCAGTCTTTCCTGTGGGTTCATGTAACATAAATCAACATTGTACTTGCTTTTTTATGCCTCACGTGAGATAATGACTTCTTTTGGTTGTCTAAAACAAGGGATTATAATCTGATCTAACAATACCTCCAATATTATTCTACTTCTTCCTATGTACATAGTAAAACTCATAATAAAATTAACTAGATATGGCGTCAAAACATTCATAGCCAGGGTGGTGAATGATGGTTTACACAGACCAACTCTTGCTGAGACCTGGCTTCCTGTGTTGCTCTGTGCTTTTCCTCCTCTGTCAAAAGGCATAAAAAAGGGACTCCAGTATTTCTCTAAAGAAATAAGGATCATCAGCCTCCCACAGACTCCCATTTTTGGAGTATTTGGGATGGTGCTCTACATGTGTCAACATTTTCCTTGAGAAATACCAAGGATATAGTGTGGCTGTCTTGAATTTTCTTTGACAAAATAACTGATTCCATAATTTGTAGAATATGACTTCTCAGGCTGATCTTTCATGGAAACAGAGAGACCTACAACAGACTTTTCCTTTAGTCCAGATGTTGGTATATGGTATACATTTTTAGCATGATGGTTTGTAAATCTCTTTGGTCTTCAGTTTATAAACTGCTAGTGTATTCTGGATATTGACAAATACTTTGTTTTATTTTTGTATATACAGTTGTTTGAGTCTTACTCTCTTTTTGCTTGGAGTCAAATGGAACTTAGCACTAGTCCTATGATGCCTTGGCATCTGACTCCTCTAATATTGTCAAAAACATCAGTAGCTCAAGGCCCTTTGAGAGCATACGCTGCTAGTTTTTCTAACTTCATCTTGGTCCGTTTTCTTTTTGTTGTCTGTGCCTAAAGAAAATGTCACTTTTTCTTCTGTGAAATGAAAAAATGCAGGTACGTACTATCAGTTGTACCTGTGTGATTTTCAGATATTCAATTGTGGGATGAGTCAGTGAACTTTTATGGATTAGGCATGATAGTAAGCTTTCCTATGGTGCAGGATTCCTCAGTAACTGAATAGGTCCAGTATTGACGCTAGTAACTCTTGAGAATGTTTACATCAGTGACCTCTGAAATTGTTCTGTTCAGTGTAGGTCAGAATAACAGCTTGTCTTTTTCATGACTCAGAAAGGATTTGGGATTTTAAAACAGCCTAAGTAAATAAAAATAGTTACTAGTATAGTCAATGCCTTCATGTTTACTTTTCCAGAGAAGTATTAGATCTCTCTGAAACTGAACAGATGCTTTTCAACTTTGTTGGTGATGTTTTTCTGAGGGAAATTCATTAGCATTTTACATGAAAATCCCCTGGCTTTAGAGTTCTATCCAGGTAACAGTGGAAAACAATTGGAAACGTAGTTTTTGCTTTGCCCTACTTATTTTCTTGATTATCTGAAGATATATTTTCCTTTTCTGGTTTTTTTTTGTGTTGAGGGCTATAGTCCTGTGATCTTCTCCCATCATGGAATGAGTGGATTTCAGGTGGATTTCTTGTGAGATGGTAATGAGAAAATGTGGTATGATAACTTAATGCGGGGTCTCAGACCTTTGGAAACTTTTACTCTATTCTGCAGATATTTTAAACTGCCCAGAAGGGGATGCACGTTGAATGTTAAAGGGAACTTAATATATTATAGATCCATTTCATTATTCATCTGCAACATGATGTTAAATGTTCTTCAGATAAATATTGCAGTGCAGGCCAGGCTCAAAGGGACAGATCATTGGTGAGAGGAGTGAATCATGAGATACTCAATTTTCTGGAGAAAGTGATAGTGCTCTGACAATGGGGAATCCTTTGAAGCTGAGAAATCTTGTTCTGAATTGACAGAATCAATATCCATGACATAGGTTTGACTGTTTTCCTATTATGCAGTCAGACCTGCTTCCAAAGCACCAAGGGATCTTCTTAGTTAATCACTGGCATTACCCATGACAGGAATCTGTGAGGGCATAAATAGCTTACCCAAGTTATTTGTGTGGTAAATGCTGTCAGATGGAGTTTTTCTTTTAATGCTTTATGCAGACTCAGAGTATTCTTTATCAGAGCACAGGAATTCGGAGCAGGAGCAGTCTGAGAAACCATTCTCACTATTGGCATAAGTTTTAATCCCTTTGCCAAATGCTGCTTTCAGCTGCATGGTAAAACAAAAATAAAAACAAAACCAACAAGCAAACAAACAAAACCAAAACCAGAAGGGCTTCTGAGGGCCCACTGAGATGCGGAGAACCCATAGGCTGCATCATGTAACCAAACCTATGCATAGAACCAGCCATGTTCTCCTCTGACAGGTGGACAGAACTTGCATACTAGGTGAATAGTACTGGTGGTTTGTGCTGGCTGTCATGCAGTTTCTTTAGTATTTGATTGTTTGAAGAAACTGTCGAATTGCCTCTAATTTCCTTGTCCAAATACAATTCTTTTTCTTTTTTTTCCAACTTCTCTTCCTTCAAATAGCCATTGAGAGTCTTCTTTTTGGTTAGGTTTTTTTTTACTACTTTCAGTTTTGTTGTGTTTGTAAGGCTTATGTTTCTCTTCTCACATAACAAAATCATCCCAGTACTACTCTTTTTTTTTTTTTTTAAATCAATTACTTGCACAAACTCATGGGATCCATTTATTGCAGAAATATTCACTCTAATAGATTTGTTACCGCCGCTATGCAAAATGTATGTAATTCATGTATTTATCTGGAGACATCTGAATGCAAAGGCCTAAGTATGCCATTCTATTTATACCTCTAGAGTCCATGTTTCACTCATGTTTAGTGTACATAATTGTTCTGAATTTTACCTTTGATGCACTTGAGATATTCTTGTCTGTTGAATTTTCCAAGTGCTGCTATCACAAAAGCAATTCTACTTTTGATTTCTGCTTCTGAATTTCTCTCCTTTGTGATGGTAATTCTGAGATACTTGAATGAATCCACTCAGTCAAGTTTCTTAACTTTGATGTAAATTTCTTGTTGTGTAGGAGATATTTCCATTGTCCTGGCTCTGTCCTTTTCTTCCTGTTTGATCAGCAGTCTGCAGGTGATTGCTTTGTTGTTAAGTCTGCTAGCTATGGTCGTTTTTCTTCCAATCAAATTGGTATAACCTACAAAGTAAAGATTATAGATCTTTTTCCACTAGCTGTTAACTTTGTCTTACCAGATTGTTCAAGCACTTTGAACTTAGGTTTTCAAGAAAAATACAAATAGATGTGCTGCTAGGAGAAATCTCTGATCCCACAGTTTTTAGGGATGAAATCTTGTGCATTTGTCTGTGTAACTGAAGGAACCATCTTTCTACCTTATTTTCTGGTGCTCATGGTATAAAATTTTCTAATTTTACCTTTGCTATTCTTTTTTTTTTTTTTTTTTTTTTTTTTGAGGACTTAAGTATTTCATGAAGCTATGCTCACTTCAAGGAATCTAGTGATGCAGGGTATGCTAGATGTCAGTGCTCCCTTCTGATCTGAATTGTTATTTTGTGAAATCTGTGTTGTTGATATGTTGGGAGTGGGACAATACTCTAATGAGCAGGTAAAACAAACGCAGCTTATTCTGTGCCGAGAATACGTTGGTTATAAACCTACCTCACCAAAGTTTTCACAGGAGAAACTCAAAGTGGTCACATGAAAATATTCCATTGTCCTTTGGTTAAGATAAACATGTGATCATAGGTAAGGGATGGATTTCTAGTCACCTAAAAAAAAGAAAGATACAATAGTGAATCCTGCAAGTCACAGACAATTGCTCTAACTTGGGTCTATTTATTGTGATGGTTCACAGCTGTGGTTCTTGGAATGTGACAGTCATCTAGCTCTATCCAGATGCTTAGTATGTGAAAAGTATGTAAATATACTACACACTGGATTTAAAATAAAGCCAGTAGGCAGAGAGATTCAGAGATACTTGGATTCTCAAAACGAGTTATTTTCTTTAATTTAGGACTGCACCCAAATTAATAAGCCTTGACTGTCAGCCAGCCAACTTGCCTAGTGAAGTGTACACTTACACTGCATACTATTATTGCCTAGAATATGTTCCTTCACCTAATTTTCTTCACTGTTATAATTCCAAGCCAGAAACTGAGTGCCCTGCTGCCTAAATCCTAATGTTTGCAAGATGCTTCAAAACGTGTACAGCAAAGGAAGTTATATCCTAGTTTTAGACACAATTTAAATGTACCTGAATTGATTAGTCTAATACTGGTCCAAGCCCCCACATGCTCAGTTTGATATAAGCTATCAGATTTCCTTAGATCTGCAGCAGATACCCACGTCAAATATGGAACAACAGGCATTCACAGTATCAGTCATGCTTAGCTTCTACTTCTTAAGTTGCCTAATCATGCAGTGAAAAGTCCACTGATTTTTAAATGATTTATTATTAGTGATAAGCTGAGAACTCATGTGGCTGTGACTTGGGAAAAAAAAAAAGAATAGAGATTTAACATGGAACAGGGAATTGTTAGTAAGCATCAAAAAATGAGTGTACTGAAATTCAGTGTGGTTCCCTAAATCCTACTGCAAATCCTTATCCCAGTTCTCTTTCTCTAAAACAATCTTTTCATCAGTCTCACTGTCTGTTTAAAAGTCACTGGCTTCCTGGGTTTGGTCAGTGATCTGTTTGTTGAAATACCTGGCAGAGATGGTGGGAAAAACAAAATGGATGGGATGCATCAAGGGAAGTGCTTGTGCCCTGGGCTCCATTCACTGCTAGTGGAGATCTAGTCAATATAGTGAATAGAGTCCAAAGTGCAATTCTTCTCATCCTAGAGAAGCTGTCTAAAAGAAGTGAAATGAATCAAACCTTGAAAGTACCCATTACTCTCCACTGACTTGAAAGGGAGCAGAAGGGGACTTATCTTCCACGCAAGCAGCTGGCCATCAAACATTTCATTTGAACTCTGTCCAGTGCAACCAGTAGTACTTAACAAGTGTGTAAAAATACCTGTGAATTTGTAACACACATGCCTATCATTTTTGAAGGCTGGGAACCCAAGTTTAAACGAAAAGTGCTTGTTTCAGGAGACTTGGTATACATATTCATACTTATGCAAACTGTTAAAGTTCAGGTGCTCAGTGACATTCCTTTCTGTTCTAGATCCAGATGGTCAGAAGCAGTTTGAGAGGGAAGATGTGGAGAAGAGGATGTAGTAGACAATAAAATACTTATTCTGTGTAGTTAAAAATATCTGAGTTTTAGCTAGGAGATTTCAGTAATACCTTACATCTAAGCTTGCTTAGCTAAGGTTGCTTAACATTATGGTTGCTGTGAATCTGGTGGTGGAATTTTTACGCTTTTGGTGCTTCTCTTACCATGCAAAGATGTTTAAAGTAACAAAATTATGAATTTCTCTTTGTGACTGCATTATTGAACCTTGGGTATCTACTTCACGTTCTTCATATTGAACTTTAAAACTCATAAAACACACTTGATGCATGGAAAATATTTTTTTCTCACTTCATAAGCAGAAAGGGAAAGAAGAAAGTCTAATGTAGGAACGCAATTTATATTAAAACCTTTGGCACTCATGGTTCATTCCTATGATCTGAAATGTACATCCATTACCTCCCTGTATTAAGTGAGTGAAAAAGGGACAGAATACAAGCTGCTTGATTTTATGAGGCAAAGAAATAATGACAGAAAAATGGGGATTTTTGTTTGTTCTTTGGTGTGAATTGGCGCAGGCATTATGATGAAGTGAAAATGCAGAGGTTAATTGAAAAATGCGATAAACAAAGCCCCTTGAAGGTCTCAGAATAATTTTGCCTGGCAGCACTGACAGCCTTCTACCATCAGGCAATAAACCCATTCCGAATTGCTGGAGATAAAAAAAGAAAAAAAAAAAAAAGAAAAAAAGGAAAGAACAGAAGAAAAGAAAGAAAAAAACCCTTAAAGTTAATTGTCTTTCTGTTCCTTCCACCTCATTTCAGCCCAATTATAACTGGAAAAAGTCATTTTATCTAATTTGCATTAATGCACCTCTATGGAAAAATAGCTTAGACAGAGAATTTGATCTTTCTTTTTTACTTTTTTTTTTTCCCCAGTTTATTATGGATGTATATAAAATAAAAAGAAACTCAACAGAGCTAATTGCTAAGCAAAACTCATGGATAATGTTCTTGATTTTTTCCTCAGTTTTGATGCCAGAGAAATTTTAAAGATTTAGTGTTATACAAATCTATTTTTTCAGTAGACACTCTTTAATTACAGGACTGAAAATGTTGAAATACCTGCTGGAACTCCATCAGCTCTGTCTAACTCCCTGTCATTAGTAGGGAAGAAGAAAGTGTTCTGTGGGTTGTGATAAACGTAGCTTTTTCTCTGCACTTGTGTATTTTTTATAGTAGACTTCAGAAAAGCTGCATAAATCCTCACTTCTGTTGTGTTTTGAAAACAAGTCCAGTGCATGATCCTATGGTGTGTACAGTTTATTGGTATAAAAGAACTCAAAAGAGAAGCCATCATATTCATATGCAGTACCATGTTTCCACTCAGCGTTTCAATTCAAATTTAACATACAAGTTAAGGGGGTTCACTTGTCATTGTACCCATGTTACATCTAATTTTGTATTGAGATAGCAAAGAAAAACAGCATATTTTGGTCTAAACTGTCAGTCAGTATATGAACTCAGTCTGCCTGTTCTCAGTGCCATTTATATTAATAGGTATGATTATCCATGGAGGCCTTATTTTCTATGTACTGTGTTTATAGTCCTCATTTGTACATCTTGCTGGAGCTAACGTGTTTATAATAATGTGGAACGGCTGGCCACAAACTCTTGTTTCTCATTAAAAATATATGTTTCCTGAGCTTTTGTGGTTTGTTTAAGCTAAACAATACATACTATTGACATTTTGCCCTTTTTGTTTTCCTTTAGCTCTTCACTACAGTGGGATATCTATGTTTCAGGATTCTAAAATAAAACCTGAAGGGCTTTTGAGAGATAGAACCAAGGACAAAGCAACTTTGGGTCATTAAAGACCCAAGGGTACTCTTTGCAAGAAAAGTGTGGGAGTTATTATTGTCCTGGACAGATTCCAGCTTGTATACCTACACTATATGTTATTTAATCATGTATTTTTGCAGCTAGGTTATCTCCCCTGGAAGGGCTTCAATATAGTGCTATTGAACATTCAATGATCACTGCATTCTCCTCTAAGAATGGCTTCATTCCAGAGATGGACAGAGTGGTTCATTTATAGTGATTTCAGCTAAGACAAGATAAATTATGAGTATTTTACTAATCATAGGAGGCCCACCTGAAGAACTACTTTTGTTTTTATTTTAAAGACTTTAAACTGTAAAGTAATAGTTTTTATGCTCTACTTACTCGAAAATTGAACAGTTTTAGTACTTTCTCACTTTAAAATCAAGTCTAGATAAACTTTAAAGATTCTTCTTTGATTTGAAGGTGTTAGCATCATGGCAGTAATGGGAAGGATGGCTTGTGAAGTTTCTGTTCAACAGCTGACTGGAATTAATGGCCAACTGACAGAGATTTTGGCTCTGTATGAGAAGACTATCTGAAGTCTCCTACTGATTCAGAAGTGTGCAGCCAACTTCTCCTGAGCTGAGAACTCTGTGCCTGGTATAATTTTTTGGTAGTGATTGTTTAATATTGGTTTACTTAATGGAAATGGGATAAAACAATCCCATGTATACGGAATTACGCTATTTTAATTTAGGAGTGAGGATTTTAATATTAACATAGAAAAGGGAAAGAAAGGGAGAAATTATCATTAAGTTCTAAATATGTTATGATGAAATCAGTTAAATGTGGTTGTTTATTTTTTCCTTTTTTCTATGCACAGAAATACTATCTCAGTCTTTCCTCAAGTTTGTGTTGGTTGCCATGTCTCTGTGAAAGGAACTAAGGTTTTTGTGGAGAGTCAATAGTCATACAGAATCAGGATGAACTCCATAGAAATACACATTTCTGTGACTGAACTGTAATGGAAGTGTTTTGTTGTATTATTTTGTGTAGGAAAATATATATTTCCCTAGTATAATTTTTAGAGTTTGAAGAAGTAAAGTATAGGCCTGAAATATATTTCCAGCCCTATTAAACTGGCCATTTTGCATAAATTGTAGCTGTCCATGGGATCAAACGATGCAGTGTGCTGAGTGCATTTTAAAATAGAACCAGAATGCTTGTATGAAAGAGAGAACATTTCCATTTCCATGCATAACTTGTGCAGGACTCAGTCACAGTACTTGAGGACTGAAGTCACTGTCTGATGT
The DNA here is from genome assembly GCF_002078875.1 of Numida meleagris. Lineage (NCBI taxonomy): Eukaryota > Metazoa > Chordata > Aves > Galliformes > Numididae > Numida > Numida meleagris. The sequence goes on along the minus strand of NC_034410.1, from coordinate 25,727,028 downwards.
AAGTATTATGACAGCAACCAGTGTTGTTCAAAGCTGCAAGAAAAACCTGCACATTTAGCTAGAATTCTTCCTGATACTTCTGCAATAATTACGTGCTTTCAGATTTCAGAACAGAGGATTAAAAAGGAATAGCAAGGCCAGAAAAGGGGAAGGTGTTCCACACTGGCACAGGTACACCCACAGAAGAACGGCAGCATGTGGATAACCCTTGGAAGGACATGCTTCCCTGAAGGGACTGCAGCTCACACCGGAGCAGCAGGGAAGAGTAAACCAATGAGAAAGGAAGAAACACTGGAAGAACTGGGTAAGAAAAGATGGAAAGCACTATACTTTGACTCCTGGCTTCTGCAGTGCCTGCCACCTCACAGAAGTGACTGCATGTAGCCCGTGGTGATAAAAGACAGGAAGAGATGCACAAGCAGGGAGGAGAGGTATCTGGAGTGAAGCTGAGACTGAGAAAGGGGGAAGAAATTTGCTTTCCCTATCTGTTTAAATGTTTGTCATCTTTGTTTCCAAACACTCAAATTAGTAATTATGTTATACTGCTGAGTACGCTCTCAGCAAGTTTGTTGATGACACCAACCTGAGAGGTGCAGTTGGTACAACAGAAGGAAGAGATGCTGTCCAGAGGAATCTGGAAATTCTTGAAAAGTGGGCCCATGTGAACTTAATGAATGCAATACCTAGCACAAAGCCAAGTACCAGGTACTTATGGAATTGGAAACTGATTTGTAACTCTGCATTAAAATATTTCAAATTTCAGATAATTTCAAAATTATCTCTATTTTCGTGACTTTTCCCATAATTTGGATTACCTGAATACAGATGGCTTAGGCTTGCTAATACAAATTCTAAATAAGTAATCCCACAATAATATAATATAAAAGTTTTACTTTGTCTTTAACTTCTTTAAATTTCTGTGTTGTTTCCATTTCTTATTTTGTGCTTTTCCTTATGTTCTCACCATTAAAATTCCAACTCATAACACTGTGACATTATTGACGTAAGGGTCGTTGAATAGGGAGGTAAGCCAAGAAAATGTGCCAAGAATTAATAAGTGTTAGTATTATACACTCACTTTTAATTGATGCACACTCATTTCATACCCTTTTCACAATCCTGTGTCTGCCTTTCAGTCTGTTAGATTTTTCAAAAAAAGCTGTTACATAACTATATGGTGACAGTTGTCAGGCCTAATTTCTCCTGCAGGCTGGCCTCCAGAGCTTGCCAAAGTGGAGCCAACTGGTTTGGTAGTAACAATGCTTGGCCCTATATCTCAAATGCTTAAATGTATTTTGTATTTTTCTTCACTGTGAGTGTTTATGTGAAATAGTCTTAGCATTGTTATTTTTTGTTGGCCAAACTAATAATTAGAAAAAATTGCCTCACAGTGGGAGATGTGAACTTCTAGGTGTTGAGCAGTATATGGCAAATCAGACATAACAAATTACTATGAAATACAGATATTTTAGCAGTCTATGATCCCATTTGCAAGACAAGGACTTTTTAACTTCACAATAGAGAAATAAATAAATAAATAAAAACCTCAAAAGAACTCTTCTCAATTTGTATAACACAGAGAAGCTAGAAGCATGCTTACAGTGAAATCCCGGGTGTGTACAAATAGAATAATTACCATATACATGGTTATATTACTATATTTTAATTCAACTCATATGTCACTGTTAGAATTACTCCTTAACTCATAAAGCATGTATACTTAATTGTCTAGATGTGTACTGAAAGTTGACATTACATGGGTAAATATTAGCAGTCTAATTTGGGAAACAAAACATTCTCATGTGGTCATAAATACATGCATCTGAACAGTGTATGGAGTGCTGCCTGCATAACATCATGAAGAATTCTTGCTGGAACACTGAGAGATGTAAATATTTCTGTATCCAAAAGTTGGTGAAAGTGGGTGGTGATATCACATCTGAACCGCAGATAGTTCAGAGGACTGCCAAACTCAGTTCAGGATCTGAAGCAATTTCTAGTACTATCAGCCAGGATGAGTGTCAGTTTGGTTATTTCAGCTGAATTGCCAGAGAAATTTTTCTATCTAGTTCTGCTGAAATGTTTAAATTCTGACAGATTTTCAGCATGTATTTTGGTGATTGCATCAGAGGCTTGGGATTATTTTATAAGTTTCCAATTGATGTCATATCAATGGATAAATTAAAAAACAACAGCTACTTAGCTGGAAACTAATTTAGGAGCTACACCAAATCTTTAGATTGTTCATTAATTTCATATTCAAACTCCTGTAATCATCTGTTACGAGTAAATTTTTGTACTGATTCTAATTTGCTTGTATAGTCGCTTGAGATCTCAGTTATTCTTAAAACAAATACATTAAACAGCTTGGAAGATAAGAGAGCCAGTCAGGTCATTAAATCAACATCAGGTTACAATGGAAGGAATAATGTTTGTGATGACATTAATGTGAGAAGGAAAGTAATAATCTAAACAGTGGCAATGTAAACAATTCATATTGCATACACTGTACTTAGGAAACCAATACAACATTAATGCAGTTTGTGGTAAAAATACACGGGAAAGCAAATAATAAAAAAAACTTGGATATACTTCAACAGAAATAGAAGATGAATGCTGAAAAACATACGTGTGATCAATGAGACTCTAGTGTCCTATTCAGTAGAGATTAGTATTCTTTTCCTTCAGCTAAGTCCTCCAGAATAGTTCTAGGTGTTTAATGTAGTAACACTGTTGAAAGATTTATTCTTTACAGATTTTCTACTCAACAAGAAATTTGACAATTTTAAGGTGAAACTGTGTAGATGAATGATTAGAAGAGTGGCCCCGGGAGACAGAATTATTCAGTTTAATCTTTACCTGCTACTGGTTTGCTCTTTTGTGAGCAAATCATGACAGAATCATAATCCGGAGCATTATTGAGCTTCTAAGCAGCATAGACTGAACGTTCCTACTGATATTATTGAGTGTTGGGTTCGCAAATGGTTGGGCCTGAGGAGATATAGTAAAACACACTGTATTAGAATATTGCTGGAAATATTCATAGAGTCATAGAATGGCCTGCATTGAAAAGGACCTCAAAGATCATCTAGTTTCAGCCTCCCTGCTGCATGCAGGGTTGCCAGCCACTAGACCAGACTAGACCACTAGAACATATTAATCATATGCTGAATGGGAATGGATTGGAATGCAGTGCACTTCTACCAGTTCTATCCAGTTCAGAATATAGAATTGCCTGCGAATTTTCTGTGTTTCCTATGCCAATTTACTGGAATTTTTAAATTATTATTATTATTTTTATTTTATTCCATATTAACCTAATATTTTCAGAGCAGTGTTCCCTTAGTAGGTACTTGTTATTCCTGTAGATTTTTTTCTTTTAAAAATTTTATGTGTGTGTGTGTGTACATACTAAATAATATAGTTCAGGACTCTATTTCAACATAATACAATAACCATTGGGTTGAAATTCTCTTTCTTCTAATTTTTTAATAGTATATCTAAAGTAGATGGCTATTCTGGTGGCCCTTGATCAGAATGACAACATGGATACTCTGAGAATAGGCCTCCAAGAGAAGTTGAAGATAAAAGTAAATGTTGTAGAGTACTAATTTTGCAGCTAAGAGTCAGCTCATTCTATAGTTTTTCACGCTAAGATGAAGTGCTGCTGGTTTTTTTGTTTGTTTGTTTCTTTTTTTTAATGAAGTCAGAATATTAGGTGCACACCACTCAGAGTTCAAGGACTTGTCATTTGAAGTAGATTAGATTGATCTGCCCAAAACAAATACTTTTTTTTTTCTGACAAACTGCTAATAAACCCTTCTGGTGGTCACAGAGTTCTTTCAAGATCTTACTGTTTGTTTTTTTGAAGTGATGAAATTTACAGAGAACTGTTAAAAGGTTCTAATTGAATTTCACAGAAGTAGCCCTGGTGTGACCCAAAATGGGGAAAAATAATCCTCAAAGCCTGTCTCTGTGGAAACACTGATTAAAAACATTAAATGGGAAAGAGAGGTCCAAGCTAGAAATAATCAGTGTGAGACTTAATGAAGATTTTTGAGATAAGTGAAGGTTGATAATGTCTACGAGATGTAAGGTGGATGAAAAGATTCACAACAACAGAAAAGTGTTTATTAAAACACCTTTTAAAAAACCTGGTAAAATAACAAAAGCTAACTTTAAAGGTTCCTATTAAAATAAAGCCTGGGTGAATTAGATAATTTCGCCACCTGCAGCTTTAATGAAACTTTTTACTTAGCTCTTATTGCTAGGTTTAGTTCACTTTGAAGAACTTTAACAATCATTTCCATAGGGCTTTTTATGAAGTTGGTGTCTAAAGAGCTACATAAATCCTATTTTCAATAACTTTATAGACTTGAAGTGAGGTAACAAACTCTCCTAGTTGTGTCAAAGTAATTTGTTCATCTCAGTCTAACATTCTCATCATGCTAGATAAAAGACATGAAAGCTAACTTTGAAATTTCTTAGGTTTTATGCAGACTGACCCTAGTTTCTGGAGATCTTTCATTTCTGTTCCTAGTTCATGATGCAGCCCTTGGTATGCTCTATATCCATACTGGAGTGACATCTGAACATAGAGTGGCTTATTCCTCCCTCTCCTTTCTTGGGCAGATGAACAGACATTGCAACTATGGCTGTACTATCTTGAACAGTAGGTGATGGATAGATGTGATTTGTCACACCTGGTAAAGACTGCAGCTTTCCTTTCTTCATTTTGATTAACGAGGAGGATACAACATAAGGTATTTGTTCCTAGCACTGACTGAAATATGAGTTATTACAAAGAATTAGCTGCCTGTAGAGTTAAGGAATATGACTAATGTTGCCTTGGGAAGTATGCAAATAACAAAGTGAGTAGCTACCTGCATTGGTTACTAGGTAACTTCTTGTGAAGCCAGCAGGAGGTGAGCCGGCTTCGAGGCTGAGTGGTAGGAGCTACAGCAGGTACAATGCTCACCAGTAAAATCTGATATCTTCAAAGCACTAGCTGGCTTCTGTCCTGTCAGTTCAGGACACAGCTAAAGATGGTACATAAATGCATGATGCTAAGTATGCCTAACAGAGTCATTACTTGTAAGTTATCATGTTATACTTCAACTATGTAAAACAATTATAGTAAAAAAATGTCAGCATAACCTTTCTCCCAGCCACTGGTCAAATGCAAATTTTCAGTGCAGGTTTTCCTACTGTTATTCAGCTCTTGACTTAAGGGTCCGGTCGCCACAGCACTCTGTTTCTAAGTCAGCCTCTTAAATTAGCTGGAACTTCATACTGGTATAGTGACGTCTTTCTCTCCGAGCTACAAAGGAGAGACGTATGTTCTCTTAAGTCTGCAGTTTTTGCCTGTTGGTTTCTGGCACTAGATTGAGGAATTCGCTTCAAATCTATAACATTCTCACTTGCTTGGGCCATAAAATAGGGGTTGCTGATTTGAAAACTGATTTTGGATTTTACTCTCAATACTGGCAAAGGAAATAGCTTATGTATGCTGACCTATATGACAGCCTGGAAAGCCTCTGCATTTGAGCTGATGCATGAGAAAAGCTAAGTTGAAGAGATGGCACGGGAATGTATTTTCACTCTGGGAAAAAAAACTTTATGTATGAAAAAGTGGAAAATGTGTGTTTTTGAGTAGAGAATGGTTGTTCATTTTCCTTTCACGCTTCTGTCGGACTTCAGTCTAATTATTTTGTCAAGGTTAGCTAGAGCCTAGGACCTTCATTTTAATGTTTGGTTGGCTGATGGAAATAAAACAAGTAACAATTACCATTTTGTTCGTTGTTTTAAAAACTAGTATTTTGTCAAGCTTCATCCTGTCTCAATATTTTCTACTTCAGTAGCCACTTACTATCACTCCTTATCATCTCAATTTGCATTTTGCCTACTGAAGCCAGGCAATGTGTAGGGGCTGGAAGGGTAATCATTCTGCACTTTCAGCATCCTTCACCTCCACTGTGATACTTTATGTAGTCCTCTCCTGCTCTTCCCCCTGCTGTGCAGCATCAGTGAAGCTAAATCTCTGACTGGTCAAATGTTATTTGTTAACTATTTCACTACATATTGTAGCAGTTTTTTTAGAAATCCTTTATTAGTTTTTTTCAAGACAAATGTAGTATGCTATATGTGCGTGTGAATGTTTTAGCTGCCAGTAATATAAATCACAATCCAATACTGTTGAGTTGAGATACATAAATATTGTGGGTGTTGGTATGCTTCCATTACTCACATTGTGAAGCTAAAAGCCTACTTTAGCCATTTGGTTGTCATATAACTAAACCAAGGAAGTAAATCTGATTTGAATTCATTAATGGAAGACTAAATTAATTTAAATACTTTCTGACATCAAGGAAGTATGATAATTTATAGCTAATTTTCTCTGTATATCATGTTTCATGTCAGCTAGATATCCGCATTTCATTGCAAGTAATATATTAATTTTATACGCATTGTTGATACAATTTTGGGGATATTATGATAGCAGCTAAATTTTCTTGTGAATGGATCAAATCATAAAATGGAGCCTTGTAAAAAGTCAGTTGATTTTTACTGTACAGTAAAGGCCTGTTAACTGAATTGCAAATTAAATACTTATGTGCAACACATAATACAAAGCATTTAGTACAAAGAAAAAATGGGCTGCATTATAGACTCACAATGTGGAACTGAAAATAGGCAGCTTCAGAGCATGTTAAATATCCTTAGCAGCCTGCTAAAATATGACAGGGGGAAACAGTTTACACTTGAGCAATTATCTGATAAGAGCCTGTGCTCACAGTGAACCCAATGCAGTATGTCTACATAGATAGTGTATATATACTTGAGCACATGTGAAGATCCACACAAGGGCACAGTATATGTCTGCTTCTTTATGTACATAATAAAACAAAAGTTCACAATATGGATGAAAATTCAGTAAGAATATAAAAATACAGATGGCAGATAACAGAGGATGTTAATAAAGTGTGTTTTAGTCTACTTTTATGGTGATGTATATTTTCTGTAAAGTCAGTGGAAGTACATTGAAATGCAGCTGAAGTAATACAGTGGTGAATTAAGTTTTAAAGCATTGTTGATTGTTGAGATTTATTGTTCTTTATTCATTTAATACAAATGAAACAAGTATAAAATAAACAGTCTTTTATATCAGTACCATTTAGTCAGCTTGTTTAGCCTGTCTTTTAAAATAATATTTTTTGTTCCTTCAGCACTTTGGGAGAGAGGATGTATGCCTTCCTTTTGAGATGTACTAAAAATGAAGTGAAAAGCGTGTCTACAGTGATTATTTGTCAGGTAGTAAAAGACTATACAGATGAGGGAACTAAATGAAAGCTCTTCTAAGTCCCCTTAGATTACATGACCTGCCATTTAAGGAATGTTTCCAGAGTAGACTGACATCTTTGATTACCCAGCCTTTTGAGCCAAGCCAAGTTCGCAGCTGGCACAAATCAGCATGTCCCTTCTGCAATGCACAGTGCAGTGCTGACTTTCAGCAGCTGCAGTTCTTCCCCTGGCAGATCCATAGGTTTCTGCTCTACATTTATTTATTTATTTTTCTTCCAGCTGCTAAATTAAGAAAAACTCTGCACCTTTTGTTGCCAAATTAATGAAAATCATATTTTGTAAGAGAAAGTAGGTAGTCATATACAGAGGTGGTGCTGCCTTCCTTATTACAATATTTAGCATACTTCATTGAAATGGTGGAAATGATAGTCACTGACTATTTGTTAAGAAATAATTGGAGGAATTTAGAATGGATGATTATACTTTGGAGGAGATAACAACCTTTTACAAAAAATTAGAGCAGCCGTTAGGTGATCTGACTATGTTAGCTGCCAAAGGCCCTCAGGGAAGTCCTTTCACTCCATCTGTGCAGCCAGAAAGATGAGAATTGGCATGGGAGCTTTTACTCTAGCTCAACATCACTCCATACTGAGACAAACCTCTTGTGACTGCTCAGGAAGGTTTGAGAGTGAGCTGTATGGGAAATTGTTTTTATCTTCCCAGTTATAATTCAAAGGCATAGATAAATGTTGTCACAATTGGATGGGAATTTTTAAATCTGGATGTGTTAAACTGTGAATAAAATTGTAGGAGTCTGGTAAACAGCTAAAGCAATAATGCTTATTTATTTCTGTGTGAGTAAAAAGATAGTAATCTAGAACTGACAGTAATGATGGACATTAATGAACAACATCTTCCAAGTTACACATCCCATAATCATTGAATGTCCAAAAGATTAAAAAAGCAAAGCCAAACAAAGAAACATCTCATTGTTATTGTTAAACTCAAAAATTTCTGCATTTAGTACTGAAATGTAGGACTCTGAAACAGGTTGCAGGCTTCTGACCAGGGATATATTTCTATGTATTTAGAGGTTTCTGGGTAGTTTGAATACCTCAGATGAGGAAAAAGCAGTTCTTATCTGTGAAAATCCAGATATTTTATGTTTATTAAGGGCTGACATAATACAGAAAAACAGGGAAGGAGGGGGAGGTATTAAAATATTCTTTATTGAGAATAATAGTTCTTTTGCTTTCCAGAAAGAAAAGAACACATAACCAGAAAATACTACTTTAAAATGTATAACATTTTTTTTTTCTTAACAGCTCTCTAATGCATTATGATTGTTTGAAATGATAGTCTGATTTTGGAATGCATCAAGGAATTTGCATTGACTTTATCTTCAGACACATACAAACAGGTTGAACTTGATCTCACAGATTGCATATGTCCTACCCACACTTTTGTTCTTTCCTGACCTATATAAAGTTTCCATTTTATTGTCTAGGAAAATTTGTATAGAAGAGAACATTTCATCTCCATATTTTAGGCACAGACATTTTCATCATTCTTTTGATTTCCTAATGCAATGCCATGTGCTATTTCCTGAGTGAATGGTACAATAATTCCATCTTTATTTCCATATGTATAAACATCCTTTCACATTGTATTAAAATTATCAGGAAGGAAGAGAATAAGACAATATGCTTTCTTTGCATTTCCTGATTGAAAGAAAAATACAAACCATTTACATTCAAGGGGAATAAAAAGAAAGTGCAGTTTGGGTATCAGCTGCAGGTAGCAGTAGCTAATCTCACCCATGAGATTATCACCTGCTGGGTTATCCCATTTAAATCAGCTTTGATGCCGCAACAGGCCTTGTGAAGCATACACTTTTCCTTGCATTGCCCATGAGAATGAATATTACTCACAGCTATCAAATTAGTGCTAAAATAATATAGCTCTGTTCAGGCAAGTTTATTTCCTTATTTCTGAACAGGATTTATGTTTCAACAGGGCAAGCAACTAAGACCAGAAATGTGCTAATTTCTGAAGGTTGAATGTCCTAATCCTTGCTTGTAGCAGTGATCCATACTCAAATGCTACAACAGCTTCACTCTGAGTACAGTTACTCAAGTTAAAGAAGGAAAATCAGTCCTTCAACAGAGTAATGAGTAACTGAAACACATTCAAGCTATAGTGGCTTTAAAATTTGAATAAATTTTGTTCAGAGTTGAAATTTTCAAAGACTGAAAAAGTAGAGCTTAGAAACCTACCTGTAGAGTTTAGATCTATTAAAAAACATCCATTGCAAGAGGATTTATATAGCTAGTTAAAATATATTGCTATATGCCCAGATCTTGCTTTGAATAACTGGTAAATGTGACAAGCATATGTGAACAATATGCACCTGGTCTCAGCTTTCACACATGGAAATAATCAGAGCTCCTATCCCTGAGCAGCTGGATGAAAGCAATGCTGCTAGAAAACTTCTGTGAAAAGGGTGAGTAAGGATGTGGTTCTCTTCTATCACAATGAAAGCCTACAATAGGAATGTGCCCCTTGTAAACTAAATTATATATATGTTTTAATATTATCAAAATAATCACTTTCTTGTTTCTGTATTTGTTATTCATTTGGTGGTAAAACTGTATCTATACAGGTCATGTTTGATGAAAAAATTAAAACATAGCATAACATTTTTGAAAAGTAACTGAAAGTTTTAGCTCTGTTAAAGGACAACTGTGGAAAAAATACAAAGTAATATTAAGTGTTGATATTTTAATTTTTTTCTCAAAATAGAATTTCCAGGAACATTTCAGTTTAAGCTGAAAAGATACCTTGAATTTTTTGCTTTGAAATTTTATTTTTTTGCTTCAATACAAATAAAGTTATTTAAATAAACAACACATAAACTTCATTTCAAATGAAAAAATAGTTAAAATAAAACACCAAGCTATTGCAGTTTGAGAGTGCTGACTTTGAGAAGGCTTTATTCCAATCTTTGTGGAGATAGAAAGTTGTTAGAATGTTAACTTCTCAGGAATGTTTTTTGTTTCACCAGAATCTCCCACCACAATACAGAACAAAACAAAATAAACCCAGTCCAACCCAAACCCATCCTTTTTGAGGTACTTTATATTAACCTGAAGGAAAAAATGAAATGTGGTATAAATCAAAGCAGTCCAGAAATCTGGTGCTTCTAAAAGTGATTCTGGCTGTAACAATTCGGTCAATTGTGGTGATAAGTTTAAATGGTAAGTTTAAAAGATAAATTTGTATAAGTTCTTAGGACTGTTGGATAAAAGAGAAGAAAAACCACCCAGTTTGACTATTGAAACTGCAAAGCTGTATGACCTTGCCCACGCTGTCGAAACATAACTTCACTGGATCGCCTACCTAGGTTTTGTTTCACCATGAGAGATGATGGATAATTTTTCAGCTCCTGTATTTCTGGAACATTTGCTTCTGTGACAACTAAAGAAAATGAATGTATTGACTAAAAATCCCTATGCTCAGAAGCAGTCACATCTCATTTCACTTTTCTTTACTCTTTTTCATTTAGAGACGTAGACAAACATTTCTTTCTATTTTGTTGTTGTTGTTCAGGATGCTCACTTTTCCATTTGAGGAATTAAAGAATGTTTGTTTTACCCTGTGCTAGGAAAATTCTTTATTTTATTTTTTTCCCTGAGAGAAAAACTAAATCATTGTCTTTCCCAATTGATACTCCTACTCCCTCATCAATCATTTTCATAAAATGTGAAAAATCCTTGGCATTTAACTTTTATATTTTCTCTATGCTAAAGGCACTAACATCATGACTTTATTTGACTAAGAAAAAACTGAAATGTATTATAGTGTTTTGTTTGCTATAACTAATAACACAGTGAATTTCTATTGAATCGGTGTAGGAAATAGTAATTAAGAATGCTAAGGTTTCCAGTCAGATGGTCAAGAGTTAAGATATACCAGATTTAAGTTAAACTTGACAGTAAAGCATTTTATTGTAGGTTGTTGGGTTGTTTTTTTTCTGGTTACAGGTTTTGTCCCCCAAGTCCCCTAATTTAATTCCATACATAGGCTAATTCTCACTTGGGGAAGGGACCATTATTGCCCTTTACAGACACCTGCAAGAGTCACAACTCACTCAGGTAGATTTCTGTTAACTGAGCTTGCTGTCCTCTGCTTCCATCTAATGAAAAAGGTATTGTGTGATGTAGAATTCTGACACATTTGTGTTCAGAGTATAAATTCACTTTCATTTAGTTTTAACTGTGAGACAGTGATAAATTACCATACAATTATCACATCTAAGATGGCAAGCTGACTCAATGACCAGTCTTTTTAAATTTTTTGTTCCACTAATAAGTGAATATGCAGTGGTACAAAATACTGCTTCATTTTGTCACCATCACAGCACTATTTGCACCTCAGATCTCTTTCTACTTTTTGGACACTTTCCTCATTCCTTTTGCCCATAAAGTGGAATTTTTTAATTCTTTCATGTTTGTTTTTGTCTGCACTTAGGAAAACTAACCTGAATTAATTCAAGCAGATTAAGACTTTCTGCAGACTCATACGGAAAGTTTAATACTGTATAACTTGTTGCTGAATAAAATCATTTCAAATTTCTATCTTTAGTTCTGTAGCTGTGCTGAGTGTCTTCAAGTTCCAAGCTCTTTGACTGGGCCTTGAGCTGAAGTACATTGCATTTTACTGTATGAAATAGCTACTCTGCTCTAACCATATGGCCCAGGATCTAGGTGTAAGGTGACAAAAGAGAAACTTAAAAAAGCTTGAATGTAAAGCTTTCAACTTAAATGGCTTCCTGGGGTGAGGATATCTATAACCTAATCGTGCTGAGTGAAGACTTGTTTCTTTCTGTTCCATTCTAAGCTCCTGCTGCCTCTTTCATGCTTTCACATATTCGAGAACTGCACTTAGGAATTCAAAAAAAGGTTAAAAAACAGGTAAAAATATTCCTGAACAGAATGCTTGATATATACTAAAAGATCAGGCTGTTTACAATATAGATAGGCTCTTTCAGAATATATTTGTTCGATGAGGCCACAGTCAATGTGCTTCCCTCTCCCTCAGTTTAAAAAAGCATGACTAGTCCTTAAATGTACCTGTGCAGAAATTAGGAAACAAATTCCAGAACCTACCAGATTGAAATCCTGTGCCCTAAAATGTCAGGAAATAATCAGACCATCTCTGGAGTGAGCTACTAGTTAATCTTCATTATTTTTGCGCTACCAGTATGTAGCTTCCCATTACTGCTGGAGAGAGTAAGGACTTTGATTTTGCAGTCTGAGGACTCAGTTGGGAGTAAGCACCCCAACTTATGGTTGCAGGACTCTTCATTAATATTGTGATTATTACTACAACACATATAAACAGAACTGAGGTTTCTAAAGAACAAAAAAACTTGACGTAACCCTGTTTTATTTACAGACTTACCTTTTTCTCACATTTACTTTCTTCATTTTTAGAATTAGGTTTTTTCCCAACAGTTAACCACTGACTCTGACAGTGCTCCTTTAAAATGATCCACAGTCCTTTCAGCTTATCCTGCAGACACCTTTTCAGAGAAGTCTTATCTTGCTTAAAATCTCAAAATACTTATTAAATGTACAATTATCACAATCTTATTAATTATAACTCCTGTTCTGAATCCAGCATGTTTCTCTAAAACGGAAACAAAGGGCAAAGCATAACATTAGGAACTCCCTGCCAAGTCATGGGAAGCCTTGGTCTTGTAGCGGCTAAGCCCTTGCTACAAGCACTCAATGCATCCAAAGAAAAAAATTATGAATTAATGGAAAAACTCCCATTAATTACAATCAATTTTTGTGGCAGATCTCAAAATTTAATTGATGGGGCAAGTCATCTGTGATTGGAAAGTATCCAGTACTTGTAAGATTAAACCTGTAGTATGACCAACAGGACATGAAACAGTAGACACCATTTACACACAGTAAGTCCATATGTTACTGAAAAAAACATTTCTAGCCCTTACTTCCTCACACAAAATGTATTTTTGTTATTGGAGTTCTGACTGCCTTCAGAAAATGAGAAACACCTGCTCATGATGACAATCTAAGGATAAGTAAGAAAAGATTGCTATGCCTATGGGAGGTGAGATAAACTTTCCTGAACAGTTTTCCTCTCCCACAGGAAGTGTCATAAAATCTCTAATACAGTCTAAGGAAATCACCAGCCTCTGAGTTTCATATTCAAGGTTATGCCCCATTTACTCAGCAATGTGGAAGGCTGTTAAATTATTTTTATGCTGATCGCACTCACTCTACATTATAATACTTTTTATATTAAGAATATTCTCTTTAAATATTTAGAATAACTGAAGTGATGTTAAAATATATGCATATATATTTAAATGAAAGCACTCATGATTTGTGTAAGACTTTCAAGACATGATGGATGCTTATTTAAAAAACTTGCATTTAAATACTGGAGGAACATTAGCTGCTCTTTGTCTCAATTAACTGCTCAGTAAAACAGTTGATTAATCAAGAGTATTTGCTGGTCAAAGAGAAAGAAAATTACAAATCTTTTGCTACTCATAGGAAGTAGCTGTTGAAATGTTTATTTGTTTATTTACTTCAATATCAAACCTTAATTCTATTTAACAAAATGATTTAATTAATTTAATTTCCTGTTGAGAATAAAAAGCTAAATAATTAATGCAACCACCATTTCCTGTCTAGTGAAAGCCTGGGATTATTTTTACTCTCATATTTGCTATGTCTGGAAAGCTTTTACAAAAGCCAATGGAGTTACACTAGCATAAAATCAGTCTGAGAAGAATGTCAGAACTCTAGTTCAAAATAAATTTAAATCAACAATAAGCACTAGTTCTGTAACTCATGTTTTTCTGAAGGATCAAGATTCATGACATACACAATTCTGAATGAATAATCTCATTAAATCACTCACTAATTAGAGAAAGACCACTCCTTTAGTTCATTTTTAGATGCCTGAAAACTAATGCTTAAGACATCTCAGAAGTGAAAATAAAATACTAAGAAACGGTAACAGCTGGATGAAACTCAGTGATTATTATATAATAGGCTCTAGGTATTGTTGCTTAGGCATCTGGTTTGGAAGGTGAAATATGGAGAAGTTACAATAAACTTTCTATTAACGAATAATTTTAATTGGAAAATGAATGAAAATTAATGGCAGTAAGTGCTTGGGAGGAAGATAACAACTCAAAATAGAAATTAAAAAGAGCAAATGAGGAATACTTGGGGATGAGTTCTTGGATATTTTATGAATCTGAAAACAGCATGAGTGATTAACTGTGAAAACTAAACCTTAACACTACAGTGAGTAGGATATATCTCTTCTAAATTACATGTCTGAAACTCAGAAGTCTAGTGCAGAACTACTTGCCCTAGGCTCTCTTTATACTCAATAGAGAAATCTAGGTATCTCTGGAGGGCGATTCATCTCTGACTAGAATAGGCATCTGAGATAGGTCAAATAAATTGCCCTCTAGATGTGCCTGCTTCTCTCCAGTTCAGACTTAGACATCTAACTTTTACATGACTAAAGATAGGTGACATGAATCCCACTTTAGATCATCTTGATCTCGCATTGCTTCTCCACTGTACAGTGGAACAGGCATTAGTAACAAAAGATCCCTAAGGCTTGTCACATTATAGACACCCTATGCTGACCAAGAAGTGAAGAATTCAGTTGACTATTAAATTACTGTTTTTAACCAATGTTTTAGTGTAGAACTTGGCCAAGTCTCTGTGGCTTGTGAAGCTTTTTATGTATCATTTGCATGAATGTTCCAGTATTGATGTTGATTAGAACAATGTGAGCTCACTGTGTTTGCTCAGAAATTAAGTTCTGTACTAAATACTGCCTAGTACTGATTGTGGGCACAACACTGGAGTTCCAAGGTTGGTGGAAATCTTTGCTATAACATGAACTGTGCTTCGTATTTGTTAAGATTACTTTCCCAGGACATAAAAGACATCCTTTACCCACAAAAATACCCTTAATTTGATTCTTTGGTTATTTCTTTAACTTCACATTATTTTATTTTTTAGCAGGCAAATTGCCTTGGAATTTCCTTTAATTATTCACTATTTTACATGTGGTTAATCCAACAGAAAAAAAAAAAAAGCCCTTTTCCCTTTGTTGTCACAGAGTGTAGAACCAAAGATCTTAATGAGACCGCAATACATAATGAACAGAGATTGCTTTCTACTGGCTTTAAAGCATCTGATGATTATTTTTGATGACCACAACATGACTAATTTTAACCCTAAGTCAAAGTCCATCGGAGAGTTTTAGAAGTTTTTCTCTTCTGCAGGATTTTTGTTGTTGTTAGAAATGATAGTATATTTACTTAGATTTTCTGGGAAAGTTTGCATAGTGAATGAAATGAAAAGATTAATGAAGAAAAATCATTGTAGGATAGTTTCATGGAAGAAAAATGATTTTCATATTTTCAGTACGATTGTCAGAATTTTATTCAGAAGTGGCTAAGCACACTATTTTGAATGTGCATATAAAATTAAATATCATTATATAGCATACATAAATTAATTATACATTTGGGAAATCAAATTTAGTGATGGATCACTGGCTCTAAACTACAGCATTCTACCTAGGGCTAAATTAAAAACTAGCCACTTGGTGTTTTGACATCTCATTAGCAAAACTGCCTTTATCATACACTAGTCTATTTGAATGATAGAAAAGGGTGCTTATGAATAGCGTGTGTAAAGGACTTGCTGGAAACAGAATAGACCTAATTTGAAATAAAAATATTAGTGGAAATGATGGTTGGATTTGTAATTATTCCCAGTGTTTTCCAGCTATAATTTTGAACTTTCCAATGATATACAAAGGAGTGTTTGTATGTACATATAAGTACAATTTTATAGTTCATATCCTTTCTCAGACAATGATAAATGCAGTGGTCTAAACTAACACATATTGTTTATCACAACTGCTGGACCCATTTGTTGTAGTGGTTATGTTATCTTCAGTCCATTTACACTATATGTCTACGGTATTATTATGCCACTTTATGCTGAGAAGTCAATAAAATATAGTAGTATGATTCTTGAAGACTGCATTTATAAATACCCATTATCAGTGGCGATTATACCAGACCGGATACATATTCAAATTACTTTGTGAAATTCTTTCATCTGGGATTCAGTTTGGTGAGGAACATTCCAAGAAGTTTAATGGTTTTTGTCTAGAATTCTCCTTGTCTAACAGAAAAATAAGTAACAATTCAGCTATCAATACAAAATAAATTACAGAGAGTGTTTAGGCTATCATGAAATCTGCCTAATTTCAGTTGTTTACAAGATAATTAATAACTCCGCATCTTCCTAGAGAATTTTTCTTAGTAGAGAAAGAGAAGATGAATCATACCATAAACCTACTTTAAGATCTCACGTATCACTGGAGATGCTTCTTTTTTTCCTATTGACTACCACATAATATCTACCTGAGAGATGCCTAGCATTGCTGAACTGAGTTATATGTGTAATACTTAGCAACATGGAACAACATTTCAAGACTATTCTGTATATGTAAAATTGTAGGAATTTTCACAGAAAGGAAATACAGGCAAATTGGCATTGGACGTGGAAATTTGTGTAGATCTGTATTTTAATTTCTACATGAATCTAGACAAACGTACCTAGTAAATCTATCCTTAACAGTCACCTGACCATGTAATAGAAACTGTTTTACAGAGACTGACTACTCTTTACACAGGGAAGGAGTAAAATCTGACTAAATGTTAGCGATGATATTTTGCTGTTGATTCCTTCAGGCATGCATGATGAACTGCGTTCTACTGGATGTTAATAGTAATATTCCCACTGTAGCTGAGCCTCCTTCTTTCACCTATTTTTTTTGTTCCAAAACCTGACAAGTTAAGGGATTTGATTAATCAGTATCTCTGTGAGCATCTGGTAAGGACGCAAGCAAAAATCTCCTGAAGATCGAGATCTTTCCATCTCTTCCAGCTTGACCTTGTTTATTTGCCCTCAGCGAAATACCTGTACATTCAAGAGATACGTTGACTAACTTTGTACAAAACTTCAGAGAAAAAGAATACGTTTATTCAGAAATGAAAGCAATTTAAACTCTCCTCTAAGAATATTATATATTGTGACATTTACAATATAATTGCAAAAAATACCTTCAAACTAGAAAATTTGAGATGTTTTGTGCAATCTTCTTTTCATTCTCTGTTATACACCTCGTTCTCTTTTTACTTGAGTTTTACTTTTTTCATATTTACTTAAACATAAAGGATGAACTTTTAAATTTGAACCTCATCTCTACTCCCTAAAATAATGTGATTTTAACTATCACCTTTCTGTCTTTCATGTGCTGTATATCCCTTCTAATACAAGCTTTACTGGGTGTGAGTTGGACTTTCCTACATGAATTATTAGTAAGCACATTGCTAAATTTTGGCAGTGGTAAAAAATAAGTAGCAATAAGAATAATAATGATGATTATGATTGCAATAATGAAAGGACAGTTTTTTGTTATATCTATAATTTTTCATTATAGAATGGTTATGTTGACACTTATATTTACATGTAATCTTACTATTGCTTTGAAGGCAAAAATCAGCATCAACTAAGTGGCAGCTACTCGTTAACTTGACACTAATGTAAAATTATAATGACATAATGAAAGAATAAAATATATCTTGGGGAATGCTGAAGCCAGTTGAGAAGAAGGGGGGTGCTAAATTACCTTATGTTTCCTTGATCATAAATAGCCCTTGGTTGTTAAAACCTGGCAAAATTCAGAGCAAGAGTAGGGGTTGCACTGTCATGCAATTTTCTACACGGTATTAGAATGTTCAGAATTACGTACATAAGATGTATAGATCCTTTTGAAAGCTAGCTTTATTTTCAAGGGCTAATCAAAATTGAATGGCAACTGAGCATGTATTTAAAAGATTTTCATCATTAACATACTGCTGAACATCAAAAGAGTTGATGGGTTTTAACTACAGGTTAGATTAATTTAGTATGAATTTGGCTGTCTTAAATTTAGGCATCTTGTCAGTGAAGAAAGGAGTCTGTGAAATGGCCTAAAAGGTATTAATTACATTTCTGAGATTCCATTTTAATAATCGTGCTTAGTCTGGAGTGAATGGTTTTAATGGAGATACCTACCTCCCTGCAAACAGAAGAGAAGAAAGAGGAATCCACGTAAAATTACTGATTTTATTTTTTTCCAAATAATCTTTGACATATTTTTGAATGGCCAGTTTGGACAATTCATACTGTCATTTAGAACAAATGTAACAAATTTTGTTGTCCAGAAACCATTCAATGTTTTCAAATCACTTGAAGTACAGAAAAAAAATATATGGGTCATACTTTCATGTTTTCTTACAGTCATTATTGACTGGCCAAAGGAGGAACATACTGTGAACTCATTAATGCTGTTAGGTAAAATAAAAAGCAGTTGACAAAATAGATTGCAAAATGTTAAGCAGGCAGTAATGCTTCCTATACTATATATTATGCCTGAAAATTTTAAGGCAGATTCGCCAACATTTATTAATTAAATCTTTCACCCATGAACTCATGAAGTTGGTGAAATATAAGGTAAACTTTTAATTGTGCTGAGTAAGAACAATTAATAGTGGTATATCAAGGAAGATTCTAAATCAGTGGTAATTCAAATGACAGGCAGGACTTTGCTCCAACACTTCATTAAACTTCTATTTTTATGGGGATTTCTTCATTTCCACTGGAATGAACAAGTCAGTATGCATGACTTATTCTGCAATGAACTTTGATGAATTTTTCTAAGTACATTAAAATGAGCTCCATCTTCTGTTAATCCAAAGACCTCTCCCCCCTCCCCCCCCCCACAATACATACGGTGATAAACTCTCTGATGCACATACAAGAAGGCAGGATAATGGGCATGAAGGACAATCATATGTATGTACGTATATAAATATATATTTTTGCTTGTCAGTAGTAACACTGGACTGCCTACAGCATTCATAGTGCCTCTTAAAACTCAGGTATTGTATTGAATTTAAAATTCTCTTATGCTGAGCAGGGAAGAGAAAAAAAAAAAAATCAAACACTTTCTGAATTGGGCCCAAATATCCAAGGTTAATTTTCTGAGAAAGCTGCAGCAGCTAGATAAGGCCATCCCCTGCAAATTAGTTTTGCCTGCCTGGATTACAGCTAAATTTATGCAGCTTGCCTTATCCTTTCAGAAGCGCCTCTGAAGTGTCGTAATTAACTGGCACACATAAAGTGAGCAAATTTTCTGCTTGGTGGCAGCCATTCCTCATTTCATCTCAGTTCCAGCCCAAATGGAAAGGTAGTTTCTTATTTTTACTGTCAAAAAAAAAAACCTCGCCAATATTTTACAGGAAGTCTTTGAAAACAAACATGAAACATCTTCAGAATAGAGTTTGGGTATTAAAGACCAAAAATACTGCTGAGGGAGCAAGGTGGTGATTTTGCATAATATTAAATTAGAAACATAAGATGGAGAGTCTGTATAAATTTTATATATATGTATATACATATACACACATTTAGCTTCCAAAATCTTACTGTTCACTAGAGAATTCTTGTTGCTTTTCTTTCTGTTCAGATCCACATTCAATCTATTGGTTAGGAAGGAGTAGATGCATGTTTCTATCTTAACATAATAGCTGCTATTTCCTGCTTATCTCTGAATCATGCCTAATTCCTGTATCAAAAGTATATTTAATATTTGCATATTATTTTTTTCTTGATAAAAAATATTTTATCATTTTAAAACAAACAAAAAATCCAAATAAATTCTTACAGTCTATATTTGAAGTAAAACTGGCAGACATAATCTTGTTGGTAATAATGTAGATTCTGGAGTAAACTTCATCTTCTTTCCTTTTCTGTTTGAATTTTCGACAAATATTTTTCTATTGTGGTCATGTAAATTTTACTGTTCTAATAATATTTTCATGCTATCTTGCTTTATTCTTATGTATGTTTCCCATCTGTTCCATTCTTTACCCATTCATAAAGCCTGTGAAATATTTTGGTAACTTTCAATACAATTTAGTAATGAAATACTAGGGAATTACTTTCTCCTCTCATCTCCTTCAACCTCCTATGAAATACTAGGGAATTACTTTCTCCTCTCATCTCCTTCAACCTCCTCCAATTCTTGTGCTATGAAAACTTGTGGAAGTCAGTAAGAGTGACTGTTTGCTCTGAATTCTGATGACAAATTGAAACTTCTTTGCTGCTGTGCTGTATCCAACAGTATTTGGATTTTTCTCCCCTGTTTTCCCATTTAGCAAAAGTAATTTCTAGGTTTGCTATCAAATCTTCATGTTATCCGTACAGAATGCTGCAGGGAGGTTATTCAGTATATTACAAACCATTGTGAGCTAAACTACCTCCATATCAACTAGTGTAGCTTGGTGCAAATCTGTATCTTTGCTTCTTGAAAATGGATACTGGAGCTCAGCTGGGAATTTTCTACAGTCTATTTTTACTCATAACTTTCAGATCTGTCAAATATTAAGCTCTTACTCTGCTGGTAAGTAGATCAACAAGTATGCTGCAGTGTGTTAGTTGTACAAAGCATACCCCATATAGTAAATCTCCCAACAACTGAGTAATGGCAGCAGGAATCAAAGGGCCAAATTCTGCTTTCAGCTACACTGGATTAAATCCAGAGCAAATCCACTGACTTCAGTGGAATTACTTGGGATTTAGGTTAGTTTAACAGTTAAGCAGAATGTGTCCCTTCCTACTTTAACTGTAATTCTAACAGCTACTTACAGCTGGAATTCCTGGGCAATGAAATGACTGCCAGCGGACTTGCAGAGGAGGAGAACATGATATGAGTTCATGGAATTTTTATTTGCTTAATCTTCAAGTGATAAAGATGAGCATTATTACTGTCCTGACCATAGTAAAGTATCCTGCCTGTGAGGGCACTGTCATGTGAAGACAGGGGAAGCTAAAGAAATGTTAAAAACATATGCAGTTGGAAATCTCGTTAAGAGCTGAACGACTCTGAAGACAGCTGGGTTTGAACAGAATCTGAGAATTTGACAGCAAATGTAAATAGGAGCTTAATTATTCACAGAAATTTCACAGAGATTAGTTGATCTTAATCCAGGAAGTTCACTAGAAAACAATAAAAAATAATTTTTGTGTACTTCAAGATTAGAAATAATGAACTAAAAAACAAGATAAAATGCAAGTAGGAAGTCAGAGGTTCACCAGTGCTGACATTTATCTCGCTTTCTTGATATCCCAATAAATCAGCTCCCTAAATGGTTTCTCATTGCTATGAAAATGCATTTCAATGTTTTTGAGTCACAGGCAGCGTATGTCCCAAATCTTTGTGCAAAGACATAACTTAAAGGAAGATATTGACTGTAGTAGTCAAACAGCTCAATTTCTCTGCCCAGCAGTGTGTTTGCAGGAGCTATGTCTAATGGTGAGCAGACAGTAGTTTAGACTTCTGTCAGTCCTGTTTCTTCAGCTGAGATTACTGGGAAGAATTTTACTCACTAAATGCGATGATGACAATTGAGCTTTAAAAGCTAGACAGCTGTCAAATGGCAGCTGGGCTCATTTATATATCACATCAATAACTATTGTCTATATACTTACTAAAATTATTGGATTTTGAGGAAAAAAAAGTAAAGGACACACTGTCTTTGATTTCTTTTTTCAAGCATTTTATTCTGTTGTTTTCTTTTTCTCTCATTTTTTTTCTAACTTAATTCACATTCTCTTCCATTATTTAATAGCATTTTATTTCTCCTGTCTTTACTCTTGACACCTTATGCCAACTTTTTATTTTATTTCCCAAGTCTGCATTTTTTTTCTTCTTTTCTTAACTTTTGTGTAACTGCTTATATTTTACAATTACCAGCACCACTGTTGTCACTGCCATGGAGCCTCTTTTGATCATGCATAGATATATATATAATAGACTGGAACTGGTGTCTTCTCTTCATACGTTCATTCATAGCCAGTTTTATTGGAAAGAGAATAGTTCTTTGTACTGTTTCATTTCAGGAATATGAAGAGTGGGAATGTTTGGACAATTTATGTTGTTGACAATCCATTACAGCAATACATCCTTCTTGCTAATGCGTGCTTTCCTGTTTAAAAAAGAAAACAACACAGAGAGGGGTACAATAGGAGCATCGTTGATTGCAGACAGGTTCCCGATAAAATAAAGAGGAAGATCTTAGAAGAGAGTGTGCAACCTATGCTTCCATAGTGCCTTTTATTTTCCAGAATCACTGTTATAAATACAGTGAAGACAAACCTGAAAAGCCTTTTAAAATAATTCCAAGGTATTGTTGCATCATCTGTGGGTTTTTTAAAAATTTCTGGCCACATTTTGTGGTTCAATATCCCATATCTCTAATAGCATTACCTCTGTTGTAGAAAATTAACTGATGCTTTGTGAATGGTCATTTATTCGGAGTCGTAATTACTCTTTTAAGTCTCTGTAGTATATAAGCCCTCTTTCTGTATCTTTTGTGAAACTATAGAGCTAGTTAATGGCAATAAAATTATACTTTTCTTACTTTTTAATGTAAACACTATACTTCATATTTGTATATTTCTTTTCTCAGATTTGTATGGACTCTGTGTAAGACTTGGTTAAAATTAAACTGCTCTTTAATTTCTTTCCATTTTGATCATGTAAAATACCAAAATCCATAGGAAGCTCTCTTAGAAACTTACGCTGTATTTTATATAATATATGATTATATATGTACATAAAAACAATCAGATTGAATAATAAACATCATTTAAAATTCCAAAGTGAAGAAATTGCCATGATTTGCCAAGGTTTTTCACATCTTCTTTTTTTTTTTTTTACTAAATCTCAGCCATCCAGTTTCTTATATTGAACTCAAATTAAACCTTAAATGAACAACTGATACATGTATAAAACTAATGAATAAAAATCCTGTTTACCAATTAGTTAAATCCAATTAAAGCTTAAGCTGATAATTGCATAAACCTCTGGTATGAAAAAGAAAAAATGTGCTCAGAGCTGTTGTCTACAGAATGTGTAGGAAGATATTTTTATTGGGAAATTGTTACTGTACTGAGACACTGAATAAAATGCTAATTTCACTGTTGTAAATCTGCGATACTGAACTTGGGACAAACAATTGCCTGTTGTTGTTACAGTGTTTTCCAACAAAATAACATCCACCAGTCTAAGGGGAGAACTGGAGCTCAAGTATCAACATGGGTATATCTGCTGCTCGCTAAAAGGCAAGAGTGCATGATTTTCAAAAACTGCAGTTGTATGCTTGTTGTCCAGAATTTATATCTCTAGAAAGAGAGATCATATCTGAATTGTTTACTGTACAAAATCCATATTTCTTTATGACCCTTCCTCAATTCCAGAATTTCACAGAAGGAATATTCTCTTCTATTTCCACTCTATTCATGGAGCAGAGTTTGGAAGTGTTAGCTTACAGAGGCAAAATATAAACTCTAACTAGCTGAACTTTGGTCTGATATTGAGCTTTTTTCTGAATTATACAAAATTAACTCACAAAGGCATATTATATTTCTGTTCCTCTACAATATATTTCACTAAACACTAAATTGTCTTTATGCCTGAGTTCCAGGAGAATGTTTTATTTGTTAAATCCTAGTACTAGAATTATTACAGTGATGCTAAGGCAAAACATAGAAGCAACGTAAGAAGTACAGTTATTCCTTATCTGCTCCATCCTCTGTAAACTGAAAGGTGATAATCACTAAAGACTAAAGTGAAGTGCATCTTGTTACAACTACACAATAATTACAGTGCTTTTCCTTTAATTTAAATACTGAATGAATTAACTGCCTGAGAAACTTAGGATTGTTGTTATTCCTCTGTAACACAGTTTACACAGTCATGACTTCAACAGAGAAATGGAGTGATGTCACTTTATTGAATGCATAATATTAATACAATTAAAAAGAAAACCTAAGGGAATGAATGTATACCACTCTTTCCATTAGATATTTTTCCTCCCTGAGTATTATCACTTCTATGACCAAGACTCCTGAACTGGGCTTCAGGTCCACAAATGAGGCACTATAAGAAATTTTTTTGCCCAGTTTGATGAACAACAGAATGTTGGTGCATGATGCAGTTATGAAGAAGATGTCAGTTCTTTGAATTCATGTAGGAAAAGAAGACTCCATTAGTCACAGAAAGACTTTTCCTTACTTCCTCCCATCATGGAATGAAGGATTTGCTTCATCCCACTACTTTTCTAATTGAGAGCTGACATGAAGCAGGAATTGTTGGAAGTTGGTAACTTTGAGTAAGAAAATTTGTTGTATAGCAAAAGAGAAAGGCAGTCCTTCTTCTTCAGTGATCACTGCTCAATAAGTTCTTGCTCAATAAGTGGTGGTGTTAATCAGGTAGAAGGTCTGACATTCTGCTAGGTCTGACCCTCTGCCTGACTGGGCCAGAGGTGCAGCAGTTCCTTATTTTACTTTTCCTTTGGTCTCATTCTTTCAGCTTTTTCCTTGCCTTTCTCTGATCTCTTTTGTCTTTTCAGCATGTATGGGCTTTTTTTCATGTTAGATCCTTTTTGGAGCTGTGCTTATAAACCCAGGCGTTGTCCAGTTTCTCTACTTTCATGTCCTCAGCTATGATCTTGCTCTTTATTTTGGGGGCCCTTGCTTCTAAGGGAAGCCAAGGGAAACTGATGAAAGCATGGCTGCCTAACAAAAAATTTGCTGTTCTTAGTGAAATTCTATATCCCCAGGGTCTATCTGCGTAAGGTCTCATTTTATGATTTAGGAATTGTAATTTGGAGGAAAATTTGACTATTAAAAAATAAAAAGAACAGTTGTCAAATAGTGGCTATCACTTTTGCAAGTTTTAAGTCCGTGTTCTAATCCATTAGATAATCAAGTATCATCTAAATGTATATTTTGTTGTTACTTTTAATGAACAAAAACTTAAATGGTTTAGTAGGATTTGGGAGATTTATGCTTAATTCCCAGGGCAAGTAATTTAAAACTCAGATATGTCTCAGTTACTTGTTTATATATTTCTTTTATTTATTTATATATTTTAATGTTAAATTCCAAGCTTTTTGATATAGTCATTTTCTTAAACTATAGTACAATAGGACACCTAGATATTAGAAAGTAACAGTAACAATATTTATCTATTAAATATAAAGAGGTAACTCTTTGCCTTAGATGTAGACAGTCTTTTGTTTCACTAATATATATGATATATCAAAATGAATCTTCCTCTAAAATCATTATATTTCAACAAATGTGTCTGAGATGTTTTTCTTAAATAAGAAGCCAGTACTTAGTTATATATCCCTCACATATTACGACAGAAAATATTACCAGAGACTGAAATTGGAAATAAATAGTTCAATTACTTCTGTTTCTTATCATAATTGGTAAATTACAAGATAAAAAAATAAACATTGTCAACAGCACTTCCTGCGTATTAGCAAACAACATAGATACTTGGTATGCTATTGAAATGAAGATACATTAAACAAAATGTTATTGCCATTGTTATCAATAACAAAACACTCATTTCTCCCCTGGACTCAAGCTTTTACTTGTCATTTGTCAATACTTGAAAACAGTAGGGACTGAGAAACTTTATTTGATGTTATATTTTTGAAAATAAAGTGAGAATTTTGGCAATTCAGAGAAGCCTTCTCAATACTCTGATAAATAACTTCAGCCAGCAATGTTAATATAGATAATTCTGATTATGTCATGTAGTTTCAAGATTAAGAATCAACATGTTTGATTATATGACAGAAATATTTAACAAAACAAAAAGCTTAAGTATGTTCCATTTGAATATGACGCTTGAATGTATATTATCAGTGGTGAATAAATAAGTAACTTGAGTGATCGCTGTGCAGATTAACTAATTATTCTATTCTACCCACTTTTCTAAGAACACAGCTTTTTTTGTGTCAGTACATCAGTAAGTACAACTGCATACGTTCTTCCTAGGTTGTTGCAGATATTTGGCCTCAAAGGACTCGAGGGAGAAAGGGCCCATTTTTTTTAGCAAGACTGCTGTTGTCTACTTGCAGGTAAACATCCCCAAACAGAGCAGGATCTCAAAGGAGCAGGGGTTCTCTTGCCATATAATGATTTGTCTTTTTGATTCTCTTTCCCTCAGTCCAGATGGAAAAGGAGTGGAGGGTGAGCGAGTGGCTGTCTGGAGCCTGGGTACTTACTGGTGTTACAACACAAGATATTTACAAAAGAACCTACAATTTCTTGACTTGTCAAGAATCCAAATTCTAAATTTCTTCCTGAGAGTCAAGGGTAAGATCCTTCCTCCTAATCTTTAGGTGTCTGTCAGGAGATACATATACAAGTGGTAAGCTACTAATGTGGTTAGTTAGGAGAAATCGGTATTTGTAGAGTGCTGTTCATTTGAATTCTAAAAATCAAAAGAGGGTTAACTATGCTGAGTATTGACTACTAATAGAAGCTACAAAGTGATTCAGATGCAAATATCTATATTTAAAAGTCAAAAGTTAGGTGAGATAAATTACTAAGGACTTTATTATAATTACTAAAGGACTTAAACCCTGCTAGAGATGGACTTAAATTTTGAACCTGCTTTTTCAATATAATCTACAGAATCAATGTCTAGTGACCAACAAAATTGCTACATTAATACTACACTACTACTGGAGCATTTCTGGCTAAATTTATTAGAGCTTCCCATACAGGTGATTGTCCCTCTCCGCTCTGCCCTCATGAGGTCCCATCTGGAGTGCTGCATCCAGGTCTGGGGCCCCTAGCACAAGAAAGATGTAGAACACTTACAGAGGAAGACAATGAAGAAGATCAGAGGGCTGGAATACCTATCCTACAAAAACAGGCTGAGGGAGATGGGCTTGTTCATTCTGGAGAAGAGAAAGCTAAGAGAAGACCGGTTAGTGGCTTTCCAGTACTTAAAGTGAGCTTATGAACAGGAGGGAAATCTACTTTTTATGTAGGTAAATAGTGAGAGGACAAGGGGGAACACTTATAAACTAAAATATGGGAGATTTAGATTAGATGTGAAGGGGGAAATTTTTCACTGAGAGGGTGGTGAGGCACAGGCTGCCCAGAGAAGCTGCTGATGCCCCATCCCTGGAAGTGTTCAAGGCCAGGTTGGATGGGGCCCTGGACAGCCTGATAGGGTGCCTGATTTAGTGGTTGACAACCCTGCCCATAGAAAGGGAGTTGAAACTAGATTGTCTTTAAAGTCCCTTCTAACCCAAGCCGTTCCATGATTGTCTGATTCTATGACATTAGTGAGAATCATTAAAGATGCACACCAACAGCCAAATTTCTGTGTTTTTTGTTTTTTAACAAATTCATTTCTCAAGCAAACAGAAAATTTATTGGAATCTTCATATTGGAAGAACACTATGCGCCACAAAATAATAATTTTTGATCTAGAGTTTTTTTCCTTTAAATATGTAATTGAAGAACAAAGAACTGTGGTAGCTTACTTTCTGGAAATTAATAATTGTGCACTTCACAATGTAGGTCTTTGATGGAACAATGGCTACACATATACACTTTAAAACAAATATTTGGGTAGAGGTGAGATGAAGCACTAAACATAATTCAACTAACTGAGATTATTCACTCTTCTTTTACTGTACAGAAGACAAATGACCTTCCAAACCAACTACCTCGACCATTACCAATCAAGCACCAAAAGGAGCTTGCCTTTTATAATTAATCTACATGTCACAATCCTTTGAAGGCAAAGATGCATTTGTACTATTATTATAAAGTCAAACAGTAGTTAGAAGTGTAGAAAACATCAGAAAACAGGGAAGTGTTTGGAAAATAATTAGAAATATTCTCCACCTTCCTGATGCAATAACTCAATCTACACAAACTTATAGTGAAATAAAAATATTCCATATCTAAGGGAGCCTTGAGCAGAATGGTGGTACTCAACTAATTTGTACTGGCTTGGTAGCTGTTTTTTTTTTTTTTTTTTTTTTTTAAATATCTCTCTCATGTATTTTTTTCTTTATCTCTGATTTTTTTTTTTCCTGTAGAAATCATTAAAAGAGAGTCTGAGTTCCAGCCAGTTTAAATAGGACAGTAGAAGTTTTCAAAGTACTTTTATAGCAACTTCAGGTCAAGATGAAAAACAAGCCAGCAATTTTGTACATCTAGGGATGTAACAGCTCTTTTACATTTCCCTGATATATTTTTATCTCACACTGGGAAAGAATTATTGGGAGAGATTTTCAACGTAATGAATAGGAATTAAGAGTTATATGTCTCACTGTCCTCTGTGCTCTGGAAAATATTTCCAGTGTATTTGAGTCCTGATCTAGTTTCCACTGAGATCAGGGAGAATCTCAAATTGATTTTTAGGGAGAGCTGTATCAGACCCTTGTTACATTAGCTAAATCCTTACTAGACCAATATGTGTATGAACTGGCAGCGATAACCCGAAGATGAAATGCTAGCTTTAAAAACCACTGTGCTTTCTCTTCTGTGGAAGAAAGGGGAAAAAAAAACCACAAGTGTGCATGGGGGAAATGATGTGCTGCTGGCAGTTTTGATCCTGTACAATTAGACTTTTGATCATCACTCTACCAGTCAAGCAAAGATATAAAATCATAGTTAGTGTGTTTCTGCACATAATGATATATGTAGAAGTTTTTAGTTAGCCATTCAGTGCAGACATTTCTACTGAACTCCTGCAGGAAATAGGTTCTTGATGTAATCTCCTATTGATTGAACTGTCAGACATTAACTGATGGCCAGCCTTTGAGAGATGCTGCTTTAAGAAACCTTGTGATGCTGTTCCACAATTCCTTGTCATATGCTTAGACTTGAGATATCATGAAGGAGAAAAAAAGATTGAAATTGAAAGAGTATACATGTTTCATTTTCTCATTAGAACTAAAATGAAAGAAGGGGGGTCAAGATGCTAACACAGGACTTTGGTTTTGGAACAGGGAGGGCACTGACTACATTTTAGGACAAGGAGACATTTATCGTACATCGATCTGCATCTAATCTGTGCTGTCTGTGGAGCAGGCTAGCCAAATGCCAGTTCTTATCATCTATGGCAATTGACATTTTCCATCATTAGGACTAAGCCAGAGTTTTAGAATTCATCTACAGTTTCTTTATTGAAAGCATAAGACATCATAAGGAAGACTCTTACTAAGAGCTCACAAAAGGAAAAAATAAATAGTGTGATCACAAAATATATCAAAATATTTCAAACAATGTATGTCAAAGTATGTCGCAAAATATATGTATGTCAAAATATGTATGTCCATCCTTCTACTGATATTAATGGAAACACATCAGTGGAAATGATTTTGGATCTTTGTTGGAAACTGCATATACAGATACATCACATTTCCTAATGCTTAATGTCAAAGGAGGAGAAACTCTGCCCACTTTTTAATGTAAATGGGACTAGATTAGATTTAAGAGATATTAAATAATGCTTTGATGGATAAGTTTTCAGAAGAGGAGTTCTACCAGAAGGAAGACTGCATGAGAAATATTCTGATTCAAATGTTATTTAATAGAAAAATTTGTATTAATTCTCTAAATATGTATAAATGTCCTAAATACTTTTAATTTACTAAAAGAGTTTTATTTTTGAGACATAAAACCCTGATATATGCCAAAACTGCAATCAACATGGCAGTGAAGGTTACAGAGAATGAAAGCAGAACACAAACCTTACACTTAAATTGAATTATACCTCTTACAAGCTTTTAAAATTGGTAAAAAAAAAAACTAAAAGGAAATCCCCTAGCTCGTGAATACTGTGCTTAAAAAAAAGAATTTCATTTTTTTTTCCACTCTGATTCTTAGGCTGATACATTTTCTTGGTTAAAACTATTTAGAAAATACCATTAATATAATGGTGATTTTTCTCAAATGGTGTTATTCTTGGAAAAAATTATAAATTGCAGCCTGTGTTTGTTATATTCATTTGTTCATTCAAAAAGATCCCATAATTCTATTGAATAACCACTGATTCATTACCCTTTTGAATAATATCATCCAAGGAGAGAAAAGTAAGAAGTGGATGCTCACAGTTATTTAGACCTAGGAACCTTTGCATTTTAAAGAACAAATTCATAGTAAAAATAATTTATTAATTGGAAGAAGAGATTAAACAGTTTGTAGCTGATTTCTAACCGAGAAAGAATCCTGATCCTGAAGTTTATTTAATACAGATAAATATTATGCACATATGGAACAGCTTTCAGGATCAGTTTTAAATCTGTAAGTACATATGATGTACTTAACATTTGGAGCAGGCAGATCTAATTTAATTATAGTCCAGAATGAGAAGCAAACCACAGTGTCTTTTTATGCAAGGTGATGATATTGAGGAACACTGTGTTATGGTCTGAGTTAATGGTTAAAATGAGGACACAAGTACAAACACTAATGGTTAAGAAGTAACATGAAAGGGCAATTTGTCCCATCCTAGGATAAGCAGTTTCCTTTTACAAAAGTGGTTGTTTTCCATTCTATATTTTTCAAAGATGTATTCAGTAATTGTGCACCATCAGCTATGATCATCATGTTCATATTCACTTATAAGTCAGGGAAAACTAATTTCTAGCTGTTTCTAGCTAATTTCTAGCTTGTACAGTTTCAGAATTTTACTATTTACTTTTAATGCATACAGTTCCATTGATGAGTTTGGTATCATGACAGAGTGAATTCTGCACACTGTGTAATATGGAGTAGTATTTTGTGGGTACAACACAGACTGCTGCAGGGAACAAGTAAGTTTGTGACTTTGCTGAGGGGAAGGCTATTCAACATCTTTACTTAACATGCTGGATTACTGAAGGAGTTTGTTAGAATAAAGAAGGATAATGTTGCATTTGTTAGGTATCTTTAGGTTTCTGAAATAACTCAGGATTGGGATGAAGATGAGCAGCTGTCTCAGATGATGAGGGGTCCAGTGGAGCTTGTTGCTGATCCCGCCACCCAGTCGCTTGATTGTTTTCTGCTGAGTATTTATTAATTGTTCATCATGTGGGGTAAATTCCATTCTTTGCACAAAATCGCAGATAGTGCCATAAAATATAATCCTGTGGACTACATCTGAAAGCTATCCAGTGGCCTCTGTGGTGTGCAATTTCTGCAGACATTTGTTTCCGACTATGCAAACACTAAAAGTATGACAGAGCCATCTGGAGCGCTGAATCTCTCAAGAAAAGATGAGCAATTAATAAAAAAAAAATCCATGAACAATATGAAATAAGAACTTCAGTATCAGTTTGCCCCATTAACTCAAAACAATGTGTCAGTCAAGAGGCATGAAATGGATTAAAGTATTCAGAAGAAGACAACCCATTGGCATTGTTATGTTCCTCATCTGCTGTGCAAGTAACACTTAGTATTAACTTCATTTCAGAATAGTTAAACGGTATTTGTCACTGTTAGATGTGACAGTCCTCTGTTCTGCTCCTCTGCCTTTCTGAACTGTGAGTTCATTTGCTAGTACATATCAGTGAATCAATTATTTTGTGACTCCATTTTAAATTTCCTTTTTGTATTGCACTGCAAGCAGTGGGAAGGGAAATCCTCTCCATAAAACATCTTGGATAACCAACAGATAGTGTGTTACAGTATACCTGCAGTCATTGTATCCTTGAACTAGAGGCAGAACAGAAATGTCCAGTGAATAAACAAAACAAATGAAGAAAAGCACTACTCAAAAATAGTGGAATTCATTTAGAGATGTAGGGAGTACTGGCTTTTACAACCAGCCATTTAATTACCGCCCCATACTGTCAACGGTTTACGGGCATTCAGCCCGGTTCCATGATGAAGGGGACGGGGGACCCATGGGCCCACGCCCCGGGAAAAGGGAAAAGGGGAAAAGGGTAAGGAGATGGCCCTGAGAGCAAAGAACAGCAGCAACAATCTGAGGAGAAACAAACTAATTTACTAAATAAAATATCGGAATGCAAAACAACACACTATAATACAATATAATTACAATTTAAGCTGATAAATCCAATACAGAGAATGTCCCAAAATCAAGGTAGGCCTTACTCTACTACCGACGATAAGATGGCTGGAGAGCGAGGTGCTGCCAAGACGAGAGACAGCGGAAAAAGGGACGAGGTCTCGTGATCTGCAAGTTTTTATACTGCGAGCTTTTATCTTTTCCCTCCGGCTGGAAAATGGTAAGAGAGGAGCAAAGTGCCGTGTAGTTCTTCTCTTCTGAGAACCAGGTACATTCACTACATGATGTTATGATGTGGAGTACCAATAACCAAAAATCATAAAACCATGACACATACACAGAACAGGACCTGCCACACTCCCACCCTTACATACTGAACATGATTCATGATCTTTTTAGTGCTTTATTTCTACAAGGTCAAGTCTTTTTTTCTCTCCTTATTTCTCCAGTGATAAACAGAACAGCAGGATTATTAGAATCTCATTATTTTCTCTTCTCAGCATTTCAGAAACAATGCAGTTGGCTGGGGGAAATCTGTTTAGTTTCAGGTGAGAGAATCTTACGGTACAGAAATGGACAGAATATTTTGCTAACCAGTTCTGTTTTTAAGTGTGACAAAAGTTGCTAGAGAATGCTAAATGTGTCACTGTAACAGGTGTCATGAAAGATCCTGGGAACAGAAAATGCGTCACCTGCAATGAAGAACTCTTAAGATGAAACCCAACAGGCTGCCAAATATGAGGAAAAGCCTTGGCTGTTCCATGCTTTTCAACTTCTTTGTTACTGAGCTTTAGTATGTACAGAATTTGTTTGGAAAAGTCTTATGTGGTGATGCTTCTTAGGACAAACAAAATGTCCTAAACATGTAATATATCTTACTGAGTATATAATACACTTATACTTGCTGTTATGAAGACCATTGACTTCAGGTGGTTCTGGACAAGAAATCAAATTCTTTCCATAATTTTGTGGATGAAAAGTTCCAAATAATTTGCAAATAAAAATGTCAGCTGAATTACTCTGGCCTTCTATCAATAATAAAAATGCACAAATGAATGTACATAAAATGCACAAAATATCCATAAGAATAATACTTGTTTGTTTAAATAAGGTATTGATCTCAAACTTTTATAATACTTTATTCCACTAATTTCTATAGGAACACATTGTCCTGGAATATTTCTGCTGTACAATTTATGGCATATATAACTGTAGAACAACACATTAATAGAATATGTGATGGTGAACAATATGCTTACTGAATCAAGAAAACAGCCATCTAGGAATGGAAAAGCTCTGTCTGAGAGCTTTGTGTACTTGGCTTATTGCCTAAAAGAGAGGAATTAATAATTTTTAGTTTCAAATTTAGAACATATAGCAGAATGTCTGGGTAGGCTCAGAACTGTGCCTGTGTCGTTTAGTTATTCTGATTAAGCTACAGCAAGTCTCCTATTTCTGAGATGTAAATTAGTCACTAATTTTTGCATTGTGCTTCAATATACTGTACTACGTACACATGCTGTTTGCAGTCTTCATACAGCTGAAAATCTTTAAATAAATTCTTGAAACTAATATTTAACTGTTTTTTTTCACCACATATTAACACAGTAAAATGACCCCAGAGACTTCATGGTTATTCTTTTTTCTCTCCCTAAGTACTCTTACTGAAGGTTGAGTGTCCCAGAGCTGCCTTTTTTTTTCTGCTTTCTCCTAATTTCCATTGTCTTCTCATGTGCTGTAACAAAACTCAACTCCCTGGCTCCTGTATGTTTGTGTTCCAGCACTGACACCATTGTAATGAGTATCCATTGGCTCTCTTGATGTTGTTGATACTGCATTTCTACTGACAAGTCCCAAAACTGGATACAAGATGCCAGATGTGACCTCCAGAGGGCTGAATAGAGGGAAATAATAAATTCCTTCAACCTGCTGATTATTCTCTTCTTAATTAACATATCCCTATATGATGTTAGCTTTCATCATAGCAACATCATGCTGTGACTTTTGACTTTGTAAAGATGTTCAAAACCAGGTGGTTTTGCTGCTGGCTTCTCTAGCACTACTTGGAGCAGGAGTGAGGTATTGCAGTTGCTTAAAAGAAGCAGACCCAAGGGGCCAAAGGAACAGAGATATCACTCTTAGTAATTAAGATAAATTTGAAAATCAGCTAATTCAGTGGTACCTATGAATAAGCAATAATCTACCTCCTGCCCTTGCCATGACTTGTGTGAGCTCCAGGAAGAACTACAGTACCTGCAGGAAGAAGGAAGTGATGGAAGCAATTTTAATGAGAAACTATTTAAAAGGCCAAAATGGTAAACCCTTTGCTTATGAAGATCAGATTGTACTGATGTCTTGTACAGATTAAAAGTGAGGTACTAGAGGAGTGCAGGAGGTACTGCAGTGTTAACATCGATTTTTGTAAAAAATTATTACAATGCAAAAAGCAATGACACACTATGAATCCTTTTAATTGAATTCATAAAATTAAATTAATTTTTATTTCTTCTGCACAGATGTAATATATTCCCAGAAAACACAGAAAGTCAGCAAAACATCCACAGTGTTACTATACAAGTGATATTTTTCACTTGTATTTTAAAGAGGAAATTATTATGTTAAAAGAAGCTCTTTGTTTGACATTGCTGTCAAAACTGGATACTCAACAGCATGGTGATCCTGTGATATTCTGCATAATCAATAGTTTGCTAACTAATCAATTTTTTAAGACATGAGGATTAACATTCATAATTTGTAGGTGAGTAGACTATGTCTAATATAATCTTTCCCAAAAGCCATTCATCCAAGCATCTCCAGAGTTGAGGTATTCAAGACTGATAGTTCAAGACCTCCTGCCCTTAAAGGTATGCATCCAGGAGCAGCAAGGGCCAGATGAACCTCAAGAGGAACAGGATTTTGTAGTCAAGAGTGACATCAAGGCGGGCAAGGGCAGAAACCTGAGTGACAAGGGCACAATTGCACTCAAATAAGGTGAGCAGGGCAGGCCTAGGAATGGGAGCCACAGTGAGCTGAGACTCCCAGAAGCCAAACAAACCTCCAAGCTGAATGTAGTATGTCCTAACAGCATGTGTCTAAAGCCACGGAATAAAATCTACAGCCATATAATCTCCAGGAGTTTTTAGAAGACATTTCTATATCAAATAACTTGGAACATGAACAAATTCACTTTGTGTTGAAGAACTGAAAGAGCTAATAAATTGTTGGAGATAGAACTCTGCAAGAAGAATACAAAAGTTCAGGTGAATCCCAGAAATCATTGTTTTTACTGATCTTGATAATTCTCAGTTGTAAAATGCAGGAGCAGGAAAAGTGTTAAAAAAGTTTGCTTGCAGTGAATGTTTCTGGAATTAGGTAGGTAATGGTACTTGTCCTGTAAAATACTGAATGTCCTTAACTTCTGGCACTATGGCAAGAGGTTTTTTGCTACAACACTGAAATGCCCAGCCTTCTCAGTGATGTAGCCCCACAACAACCTTTGCTCGATTATTATCAATTACAAAAAAAAAAGTGAATTCTTTC
This sequence comes from Numida meleagris, assembly GCF_002078875.1. Lineage (NCBI taxonomy): Eukaryota > Metazoa > Chordata > Aves > Galliformes > Numididae > Numida > Numida meleagris. The sequence goes on along the minus strand of NC_034410.1, from coordinate 25,691,145 downwards.
TTCCAATCCAGGATATAAATTGAGCTCCCAAAGTGCAGAACAAGCACCTTGTTTTCTCCTTGCAATCTGGTTTATTCAGATACTTAAAAATGAAACCTATTCCACACACAATCACACTGCAAACTGCATTTCATTCATGTCACTTTGTCGATTCTTCCATTCTAATCTCAGCCAAATAGACTCAGAGATTTATATAGTATATGGACATACAGGAGTAAACAAACATAGTGCTGATAAGGTGTGCTCTCTGACTTGCATTGTTTGTCAGGCAATTGAATGAGATAAAAACACGTTCTGCTGTTACCTAGGTTTAGAAGTGTTGCGTACTCCATAATGCAGAACTAGATCCCACCATGTGAGGAAGTAGAACTTACCCTTGTACAAATCCTGTATATCCATGATCTGCCAGTCTGGGAAGATAGATAGAGGAAAAAATATGTTTGTAGCATAGGTAGTAGGACAGTTAAAGAGAAAGCAACATAAAAAGAAATATACAACATCATTTTGCTTATAACTTTTCTTTACATTATGTTCAACTCTCCCTAATCTATAAATCCATGCACTTTATAGCTTGATGCAAAGCCAGGGAATATTTCTTTTGAACATGGTACTTGGTACCTCAGCTGCTGGAACCTGGTGAAGGAGTTTGCCAAGAAATTTTGGCCAATAATAATAAAACAATACACGTTGCAAGAAGTCAGAGGGATGTAAATGCACAAGGAAATAGAATTTGCTGCTACAGCTAGAAAACAATAAGTGGTGAAGGTGTTAAGCATTACAGAAATTCAACAAAATGCACATCCAGTCTCATTAGCTGTCTTCAGATTTGTTAAAGAATCGGAATGTCATAAACACAAACAATTTGCATAAGAAACATCCAAGCCATGAATTGCAAACAAGATTAAAAGAAGAAACAGCTGTGTGTAATTGTCCATCCCCTGTGGAGATTAATATCACACATTACGTGAAAAATCAGATTTGGGAATGAGGTTAACAGAATTAACTAGAAGAGGGAGTGAGCAATACCTCCTACATAGTTCCCTGTTCATAAGCATGTCTTTACTGCCTTTTAGAGGCCACTCTGTCTTGAAAAATCATCCTCAAGAGGGCTGCAGGATTTGTTACCTTACTACATTTAACACATTTACTAACGACAACTAATTGATTTTTATTTATCTGGCAAAGCAAACTTTGGTCTTTTCACCCTAATATTTAATCCTCTTCAGCAATGTAAATAATGAGAAAGACACTTGAAGATCTGATTAACCTGCAAGTTCCTTTTTAAGCAATGAGCGATCAATACCAGTACCCATTCCATTAAACAACTGTTATCACTTGAGTCTGTAGCTGCAAGAACATACGTATATGTTATTTTTTACAATAATGATTCAACTGTAGAGTAACTCTAAAATATAAGTAAAGAATAAAGAAAAAAGAGTAAAGAAATGGCTCCTATAGTCTTTAAGAATCCTTTATAAATTCAATCATGTATTGGGTACACCTATGGAACTTAGTGTTCTTACAGAGAGATGAAATGTCAACATCCACCAGATGAAAGTCTTCTAATTATCTGAAGAACACAGGAAGAAACCATGCTATGTTGACCGATAAATGTTTCAAACCTCATCTGAAAAACAGGCTATCTAGATTGTTAGAGTAGCTCAGTTTCCAATATAGTAGTTCCTTATCTGAAAGTGCTGGTGAAGATCTACTCATGTGAATTCTTAAATATCATAATTTTAACTGTAAATAATATAATAGAAGTACATAAATGGACTATATTTGAACTTAGAATCATAGAATCATAGAATTAGCTAGGTTGGAAAAGACCTACAAGATCATCCAGTCCAACCATCCACCTACCAACAATAACCCCACTAAACCATGTCTCTCAACGCTATATCTAAATGTTTCTTGAACAACTCCAGGGATGGTGACTCCACCACCTCCCTGGGCAGCCCATTCGAGTGCCTGACCACTCTTTCAGAAAAGTAGTGTTTCCTAATGTCTGGCCTAAATCTCCCCTGGCGCAACTTGAGGCCAATTCTTAGCATTGCATTGTATGCCACAATGTGACAACAATTCCTAACCTTATAAATGCAATTTTTCTATAATGAATATGGAAAAAAAAGCAGGTCAATTGGGTGGATAGATAATTTCAGATTTGTAAATGACCACAAAGCCAAAACTTTGGGCTATTCTGGAATACACTTTATGTTTCAGTTCTCATCTGAAATTAAATATCTGGGAGTAGAAAATTAGGTTTCCACAAACAATTCAATTTTCCTGTGGAAGCATTGTTCAGATCACATCCCTGTAGAGGCTTCAGTAATGAGAGTTACCTCCCTGTGATTCTGTCAGTATGCATTTTGACTTGCTTATTTTCAGAAAATATGATGTGTCAGCAGTGTAGCACAGATTCACTGTATAATTGGTTGAACACAACTGAAAACGGACTTGTCTCAGATTTCCAGACTCATGACAGCCCATGCTGCTGGACTCTTGGAAAGATATCATCAGACAAAGTGAGAAGCTGCTGGAATATCTCCTAGCTTGCGAGGACAGTGGCTGTCTTGTGTCCCTGATGACTCAATTCAATGGTGAAGGGTTCAGTGCTACTCATCACACAGGTATTATGTCTTTTGTTCTCTTAAAACTACTGTTTAACTTGTCTTATGAAACAAAACTGTAAATGGATCATACAGCTCAGCTAGATGACAGGTAGTCCAAACTGATTAAACGAAATACTTTCCTGTTCACGTCTGCCTGAAGAATATTTAAATTATACTATCATTGTAGCATACTGGAAGATATGGCTGAGATTGACACATTGGGGTTTTTTTTAGGAAATATTCATGCTTTATACAAAGCCTCAGTATTCACACTTTTTGAAGATATAATCAGGAGATCATGCTATGCTTTGCACTCACAGAACAGTTTAATTCTGTAGTATAAGCATCTTATTTCTACACAACGTAAACAAATGAAAGGCCAAAAATGCCATCTCTAGCCTGATACTTCTATGTCAGACAGGCTCATCTTTGTTCAGTTACCTACTTGCTTCCTCTATATATAAGTACAAGCCTGGAGGCCTTCTAACTGATGAACTCTTTACGTTAAGGTTAGAAATTGCAAAGGTGAAGACAGCAGGTAGGCAAACATTCTCTGTCAACTCCCTCGCTCTTTCATTTAACTCAGTTCATTTTCCTCCTACTCCTTTCAACTGCATTGTATTGATTTCTGTCCATTAAAAATCTTCATGCTTTGGGATCTGAATCAGTCATTGACTATTTGCAGTTTGAGAAAAAAAAGCCTTTGATTGCTGTGCAGACAACACTGAGCATTATCCCGTTTTTCTGAGGAAATGTTATAAAAGTGACATAAAAATCTGCCTTTTGACTCCATGAACCATCCATAGGTCTTTAGCATCAGTATAACACCCTGGAAACGGATCTGGAAGATGGAGAAAACATACTTGGAGTTGAACAGCAAGATGAAATAACCATATTAATTAACAGGTGGTAAAACTAGGTTTTATAGAATTTGACTTTTTAGTCAGTACTTTGAAAAGATTAAAAAAAAGGAATTTAATTTTTTGGAGTAATTTTAACTTCGTCACTTAAAAAAAAATGTAAGTTTTTGGTCACTGATTATATACTTTTTAACAGAGTAAGTTTAGAGGAATGTGTAGTGGGAAAACACTAGCACAGTCAGGTGCTCAAAGAAGCAAAACATCATCGGTGTCATTCAAACCATGTGATTATATGAACCAGTTGTCTAGGTCTCTCAACATTCAGAGTCTCTGTCTGCAGTAGAGAGTTACTATTGTTTGCAACAGTCTTCATCTCTGACCCTGGATAGACAGCCCTGAAGCAATATATATTGATTTAAATGAAATCCTTTCAGCAATTTGAATCAGAATTGTTCTGCTTCTCTGGTAATGAATACAAGGAGCTTTCAGAAAAGGAGTTTCAGCTGCTGCTTGGCTGAATATCTTCACGAGAGCAACAGAAATGATTTTACACAAGGGACAAACTTGTCGTCAGGTTGGTCCCTGTAAACTGAAGTTAAATTGAAAGTTTTAAATCAGACCTGCATAGCTTGAGGCTTTTAACCACTGTCAAATGCTCAGAGAAAGCATACTGAAAAATTAAGAAAGCTTTCCGCCACTGTGATGCTTTGACCTGTCTGCACAGGAATAGATTATATCTGCCTTATTGAACCTGTTAAAAAGCTTTACTTATGTTCAGGGAAGACACAAATGTAGAGGCCTGCCTTGTGTGTTGCTGGCTATTACCCGCTAGTAGAAATTGTTCTCCCAGAAGAAGGAATCATATTTGCTTTGTTCATCGAATCATAGAATAGCAGTATATAGCAGTTCATGTTGCTATAAAGGGAGGAGAAAGCAGAATGCTATTTTAAACATGTAAGAAATAATGAAAAATGCAATGTATCTGTTGAAAATCTGGAAAGCTTGAGACAAATTCAATATAATCCTCTTCAGTGGCTTCACACTTGGATTGGCTTACCTAGAAAGCACATTTTCAGGTTTCCAGTCTCCTAGTTTTGCTCCACTTGAATTAATGGTTAGTTGAAGAAAACCAATGAAAATCAGCTGCTTCTTTTCATATTTGGGCCTGTTTGTAAATGGAAAAGAAAACTGTATTAATTCATAGACAAATAAACCAGTGATTTCCCCGTTAAAATTTCTTTAGCAAACATGGAAGTAAAGAATACTCACCAAGATGTAACAGTTTTTCCAGTTTCCACTAAATTTTCTTTTCTATTCTTTTAATCAGAAGGATGTTTTGAAACACACAAGTTAGATCAGGTTTGAGATAATAATTGTTATCAGTCTGCAGCACCAACTGGGACTTCCCCTGGCTTCTGGGAAGTTGCTAGGCTACTATCTTAAAGAGACAACTCACTTGATTAATTGCAAATACAGATTGCTTTATGAAAAAGTTAATACATTTATAACAACAAAGTCTAAGAAGTAGCAAGCTGATTATTAGAACTTGTAGTATTCCCTGAATACAGGATTAAGGAATAAAAGTACAGCTTTTTAAAAGAGATGCAGTCTTTGCTGACTTCAGTCCTTGCAGTGGTGAGTTATTATTATGCTGTTAGTAAATCAACATTCAAAGAAAATAAAAAAGCATTTGTTTTTAGAGTGTGATATTCAAAACAAATGTCACTTCACTCACTTTGTATTAATATAACTGGCAAAGAGCTTCTGTAATATTCTAGGGTACCTCTATCCCAAATCTGCCTTGGAGGAGAGTGCATGTCTGGTATGTATTTGCACTGGATGTCAGACTGCTGATACTTTGCTTTTTCATTAAATATATTATTACTTGAAACTCTTCAAAGGGCTAAGCAGCTTTCATTCCTCAGATTATGTGGTGATTCTATGAATAAATGTAATATGGTAATGCATAATGATAATTACAAATATATATATATATAAAAGATGTAAGCACCTGGTTTCCTATGAGTAGACCTTTTTGGAAATGATTTTAACTTCCATGAAATTTGTTGACAAAAACTGCAGAAATAAGTCTTTGATATTTTCTTTGCCATTTTTTAGGCACTTTATTAAAAAAAAATAATCTCTTGATGTTTGAGTTTTGCTTAGAGATCTGGCAATATTGAGAAATATTTCTGGAGTTTTTTAAAAGCTACTTGAAGAGGCAAATCAAACATTTTCAAGCATCTTTACAAGTAAATCCTTACATAAGCAGCAGGCATTTTCTCAACCTTCTTCTGATTGTTCTGAAAGCTTCATTAATAACTTGTATTGGCCTTTAAAATGCCAGATAAATTGTCTCTATACGATTTGAAAGCACTTTGGCTTGTAGCTTGTGGTCATTGCAATGGGAATGCATTAACCTTTCTAACCGGTAGACCCCAGATAAGTGAGGGGATGATAAAAAAAAATGAGCAACCTGCAATGAACTGAAAGAGCAGGTGAGGGAGTAACAGCACAGCATAAAGCTTCAGTGGGCATGCAAGAGAGTTGAAAAACAGTGAAAAATCTCTGGATAATGTACAACTTTTTAAAATCAAAGTCAAATAGCTTGGAAACACTGAGAAGTAACAGAGATTGAAAAAAGAGATTGTGATCAATCAGTAATGTAAGTCTTACTTGAGAATTTCTGTAAATTGTGTACGATTGTATGAGCTGAGAGTAGATAATGGTGCACCTACAAGCTCCAGTTTATTGATATTCTGAGCATTAAACGACAAGAAAATAATACACATAGGTTCTGTTCTGGGCCTTGAAGACGGTGGGGAAAACGCAGTGTCCTTTATAGCTGACTCAGAATAAGGTTGTGAGAGACATATATCCTCTTTACTTGTAATTTATTAATGAAGTGAATAACCTCATAATTCAGTGCTTCACACCTGTGGGAAGTTTTATTGCTCATACTCTATAAAACCTGGGGAATATAGTATAGTTTTGGGGCTATCTAGTTTAGCCTTAGGCTGAAAGTATTCTTATTGTGAAGTATGTTGTCATTGTCCTAAAAAAAAGGTGATAAAAGTACTCTGTGAAACAGGGCGTTATGATGTGAGAGGGAAAAGAATTCCAAACATGGGGCAGAGCCCTATTTCATCCACCAGGCTTTGTAGTAGCCTTAGGAGCTTCTTGTCAGGCTTACAACTGTGAAGAAATCTGGGAATGGTAGCACGATCTGTTTTTATGGAGTTAAAATTACAGAGATGTGAGCAGGGCCTGTGGATTTTAGTGATACATAGCAAAGGAAAGTTTTATTGAAAGGTTAAGATCAGTTTTATATATAAAGATTAAGATCACTTTAAAAATCAACAGGAATATACTTTGGCGAAGTCCTAAAGCAAGTTTTAAATGCTATGACAGATGAAGCATTTTATATAACAACCAATGATATATTCTAGATGTATTTTGTTGAAAAATGTACACTTTTTATTTTTTTAAGATTCATTGAAATGTTAAAAAAGATTGGTAGTGAATATTATTTTGAGTAGATGGAGAAATAAATTTGATTCTTTCAAATATTATCTTTTCATGATATACTGGATAACATCTTTAAATAGCACAGAAAAATCCATATTCTTCATTTAATAAGAGACTCAGCAGACTCAAACAGCTTTGAACGCTTTGTTTCTGCATGTATAATACAGATGATTGCAGGCAACAAAATATAAACCTGTTGCACGGATACATCAGATGCAATTATAGCATTTCTTCTTATAGTTTGAATAATCAGTTGTGCAAAATTTGTCATTAGAGTGCTAAATATAATGTTCAACAATAAAAATCCCCTTGCTATTGCTATTCCTTTTTTTTCACTTTTCATATATTATTTTTTTTCCTGTAGAGTTAAATAATTTTAGGAGGGTTATTTTAAAATATTTATTATTTTGTTTTAAAATACTTTAAAAATAATTCACAGACTATGTTTTAATGGCTCCCCTATGTTGATTTACAAGCTGAAAACCAAGTTTTGATTTGGGGCTGTAAAGACTGTAAACCAATTGCTAGACTCCACTTTCACAATTTTTTATGCTTTAAAATATGAGCTGGTTATTCTTTCAACCAAAGTCAGTGTTTTATGAATAGTCCTAAGGATTAAGGAAGGATCATAAGGGAAAATGTCATTTTAAACTCTCATTCAACCATTCAGTTTGCAATTCTTGTTCGCTACTGTCAACTCTGTTGACTATTACAGTTTGTAATGAAAATGTCGATGACTTACAGAAAAGTCTGGAAGTTCCCCATTTCACAAAATAGCATTACATCTGGTGTTTCTGAAGCTGTATTTTCCAGTTAGTGTCATTTTAATGTACTGACTTCCACTTTAGATAGCTTGACTGAGTTTGGATTCTTAATGAAAATATTATGACTTTAAGATCTATTTAAAAATATTTAATCACATTTAAAATATGTTTGAATTCATTGTTTGTATACTATGGGAGAAGGATAACAGTAAACTAATAAAGCTCTAAAATCTTAATTTTGAGTAAAAGATTTATTTTCATTCTAATTGTTTGGACGGTAAAGAATTGAAAGAAGCCAGAGAAGCGATAGAAATCTTTAAATGGGCATTGTCTAGAAGCAAGTTAGGGAACTATGGATCAGAAATGGTCTGTGTAGAGCTAATGTTGTCTCAGCACAAATAAATGGAGTAAATGACTTTTTCAGTTTCTTTTATTCATTTTATGATTTCAACACATATTGTTAAGAGGATGTGACTTGCAGCCATCATGTCTAGCTCTGATGTTCTAACTTCCAAGCTCTGAGTGGGAGAGCAGGAACAAAGACATTATGAGAGGGCACTTCCAACTAAAGCTGTGGGGTTTTCTGAATTTATACGTAGGGATCCATAACTGTAATGCAACAAGATTTTTTTTTCCTGTTTGTTTTCCCCAGTCTGGGTATCTGATTTATCGTAATTTTTGTTTTAGCTCTAGTCAGATATTTTCTACATGAATAAAACGATATTGCCATACACACAGATACAAACTACACTGACACATATATTACAAAGTGGATTTACATCCTAATTCAAATGGGAAAGGAAGAAATCTATTTCTGTAAAAATTTTCAGGTGACTCAAAAAGTTTAGGGATTTCATATTCTGAAAACTGAAAATAATCCTGATGAGGGAGGTCACATTTCTTACTGAAAATAAAAGAAAGCATAAATATTTTTAAGAAATCCTAAAATACTCATCTTACTGTGTATGTATGGGTCATGGTAGGGTAAATGAATGGATGAAACAGTAGTTTCCTAATCATCTCCAGTCTTTGGTGACACATAGACAAAGAATGATTCCATTACATAGTGCCACAGCATAGACACTGCTCACTTTGTCCTTTTTCCATCTTTGTTTACTGAGAAACGGTCAGTGCATCAGCATTAAAAAAACCTTAGGGAAAATATCTAAGACTATTTGTACTGTAACTAACTAACTAGCTATATAAATAATGGATTCATCAGAAATCCATGCTGTATTAAGAAATGCAGGCCAGCAATCCATGTCCAGCCAACCAGTGCTGACAATATCTAGCTTTTAAATTTATAACAACTACTAAAGTCTAAAGAACTTTACTGCAAGTTAGCATAAATCAATGTAACCCCACCAAAGTCAAATTTTCATGTAAATAGAGAGCCATTCTACTGAATACTGAGATATACTGCCAATATCCTGCTTATTTTTCTGCAAACTGCTTGTGACAAAGAAAAAAATCCACAGTAAAAATTGTAGCATGTCAGATTATTTGCTTCTGTCTGAACCCCAAATGAATAACCATTACAATCTTCCTGACCTTATGCTTTGTATACTCTTGCTGTTATTTCAGCCTTGTTCAAGTAGTCACAATTTCTCACAAAAGCATTTGTAGTCACTGTGGAAAAGCCACTGTAAGTAAGAGATTTAAATAATATCTCCACCAAATAAATGTAAAAAGACTTATTATTGTGTTGAATAGAACGAATGCTTACTGTGCTGCTTCACTGCTGCTAATAAGCCATATCGAGTCAATTTTCTCTGTCCTTTCAGTAGCCTGAAAGTATCAAACCTGGAGCTTCAGTTCTGGTTACACTGCTAGGCTGAAAAGGTGGCAGCTGCTGCTGGAAGGGGAAAATGCCTTCACTGCCTGAGGAGTTGCAGTGAATACTTTCCTCTGAATCTCTCTGAAATCAAGGGAGAAAACATTTACTGTCATCAGATCAACAAAATGAAAATAATGTTTTGACATGCCTTTGCATTACTTGTGTTTCTCTCTCTTTAGACAATACTTACAAGTGAAAAAATGATGCTTCCTTCTTTTGCATTGTATAAGAAACTGGAAAATATGTATTATATGGGGAAGACATCTATCAAAAGTCAGACCTGCAAACTAAATAGTGGTGTGTCAGTGTTCCCAGTATTTTCAGATATAATGTTTTAATAATCATATGTTACTTATAATGTAATTACTTTGTAACTAGAATATGTCTGTATGTCTATACCTTTGATACCACTATCTGATGAAATTTGAAGTTTAAGGTAATGGATGAATTATTGCAAATACCCCACTATCTTGTCAAAACACGTTTGTAAGATTCCTATAAATTAACTATATATTTGCTGAAATTCAACAGGAATTTTTCTCCTTCATACTGAAAAACCTACTACCAGTTATTTAAAAATATTTATGAGCTATCTTTCTTTGTTTTTATTCCATTCTAATTACAACTGTTTATAATTATTGCATTTTTTTATGAAATATATATTTATATGGCATTTTCATCTTTTGTGCAATTTTCCATCAAATCTATATGGAAAATGAAAGCACTGGGAAGAATGGAGCATGATAAAGTCATTCAATGTGATTTGCACTTGGAAAACAAATCTTTCTAGTCTAACAACCCAGCATTAAGGAACAAGACAAGAAACAAATATGTGCAGGCTCTAGCTCATTAATTCTAGGATTACTTAACTTATTAATGATCTTTTTGAAGTTTAAGCCATTAATGCACATTGGCTTTGTTTCATATTATGACTTTATGATGTCACTTACATTGAATTATCGATGAAGGTGAAATTTACCAAGAGAAAAAAAACACCTTCTGTTTATTGTAGGAACTAACAGCAACAAAATATGTTTAATCGACCCCCAAACTGGTAGCAATCTTTAATGTTTTACCTCATGGCTTCCTTCTTGCCATATGCTAAAGTTCATTCTCTGATAAGCCTTTGAGCTGTCAGTCTGTCTCCCTAGTTTTTCTCTCATTTTCTCCTCAGTATAAGTGGCTGTCTGCTAGAAATTGTTTTATATCTTGCCTGACCATTTGACTGCAGGGCATAGTTACTTTTCATTTCTCCTGTTGGAGGGATGGTGGGCACAGCAGGGAAGCTAGGCCAATTAAGTAGCCACTACCATTAACATTAACCTTTCTAAAAGTGTAGGCATTATGTCTTAGAACATATTTGGTACTAAATCAGTACCTCAGGGCCAGAAAAGTTCATGTGGAGTACCAATATTCAACTTTTTTTTGTCTCTGTGTAAGGGTGAGGCAAGAGCCTGTTTTGAAGGGCAAAGCCATCAGCTTGCGGGTCTGTCACCCCTTTATGTTAAATGCGTTGGAGATATTTAAGAAAGCTCCTAATGTGACAATTATTAGTGTAGTTTATTAACTGTCATATTCTTCTGAAAAACCTGATGATGCTTTATGTTAACGTCTCCATCCCTGGAATTGTTAAATGCCGTGCTGGATGGAGCCCTGGGCAGCCTGATCTAGTGACTGGCAATCCTGCCCACAGCAGAGAGGGTGGAACTAGAAGAGCTTTAGTGTCCCTTCCAACACAATCCATTCTTTGATTTTATGATTAACTTCAATCTTTTAAATATTTTGAACTTTCGGATGAATTTTCACAATTTTAAGCGTGTATCTGAATATCTGGTCCCTTCCTCTATTAATTCATCTTCTATTATCATTTTTCATTTTCTGCTCTTGTTGTGAACAACTTCTTTTGGAGAAAAAGTAGGTGAGGTATTTCTATATGCAAGTGGTGCCCTGCACCATCCTGTTTAATCTTGTTTAATTCTTATTTTTCTTACCTGATAATTTGATTTTATGCAGAAGGAACCAGTTGCCTCTCTTTTGACTTCCCATTGAGACCTTACCACTTCCGTAGCCAATGAACTATCGTTCATCCCCACGAGGAATGTTGTAAAGAGAGAATGTAGAACGAATGTGACTTCTTTCATAAGGTTTACATCTGTGATTGAGTTCCTTAGGTGAATATATGCGTGCTTTTAGGGTCTCTGAAATAGATTCCTTTTGGATTAAAAAAAAAACAAAAAATAGTCCAGGACTGAAACTAATATACTTCCAATTCAAATAAGCAATCAATTCACAGAAACAAATTAGAGCAATATACTTATAAACTGTATGCATTTTGTGGATGGTCACCAGCACTTGTTCTTTACTTCTTTCTGTTGATACAGACGTAGCCTTTGATGCTGAGTGAGATGCAGCTTTTCACTGAAGTTTCTTTTCTCAGTGAAACATAATGGTTTCATGTCTGTCTCACTAAAAGTTTTTAACAAAACTGATCACTTCAACTTCAGTGTTGCGAGTTTTCAGTTGAATTTCATTGATCAGTGAGCTCAGAGCAGCTGAATAAAGTGGCTCAAACTTAGGTAGTGTTATCTCATATGCAATGAAAGACTACATTTATATAATTTCTTCAGGAGATCAGATTGAATTCTAATATGAACTGCTCTTAGGACTGTTAGATCATCAGGCAAAAGCCTGAAGCTGGGAGTGGTGATATGACTGGATACTTGCCCACTGAAATTAGTAAGGCTCAAATTTAAATTGAAAACTTATTCTACTGCAATACATGACCAGAGATTTCAGTATTTCTCTAATTAGATGGTGTTGAACGTGAAACATTTTTTTGAAAAAATAATGACTTCCTGAGGGGAAAAAAAAAGGTTTTGTATTTCACAAAAATACAGTTTTTGTGGATTATATTGGCTTTCAGATGTGAAAACCTTCTATTTTATACTGTTTTGGGAAGAGAAACTTAGACCATCTTTTCTTCATCCTCAGCAATTCCTTTTCATAAAGGAAAAATCCTTTTCTTTTTTTTTCATAAAAAATCTCATGAAGTCTGATGCAAAAAATACAGTGACTTTTTTGACTTTTTTTTTTTTCCCCAGGGGATCAGGAAGAAAGTAAACTTTATTTCTCAAGGCATTTAGTCTTATCTGTCCAGATCACAAGCACATTGTTTCAGTATAAGTAACATTTGTTCCACAGATTCCTTCTTGTATCTTCATCAGCCCCAAGCGCTCAGCTCCCCCAGGTTTAAAAGCAATATTGGTGAGGAAAATAATTAACTGTTTCCTACCCTCCTTCCATCCTTCTACCAACAGTACCTTTACTCACTTTTTTATTTTTGCAGGTCTTATAATACCAAAGTTAGTAATGCTTCTTTAATGTAGTGAAGTTCTAGACATATTTTTGAATGTAATGTTAAAAAGGTTAGAGATTCAGATCAGTCTCAACAGTGTTTTAAGCATCTAAGTGACTTTACTAGTGATGATATAAATAACCTTCAATTTTACATATCTCTTCTCCTTGTTAAGTCGTTTTTTTAACACTGAATCAAGTGAAGCAAATGTCAAGCTGAGAACTAATGTGATATGGAAAGAGAAGTAAAATTGAGAAAAATAGTGTCCAATGAATTTGCAGGCAAAGCTACAATGTCAGACTACTTATGATTTTTTGAAGGGATCCAAAATAACCCTTTAATCTGTTTGTTTCAAACACAATCATTGGTTGAGTGCCTGTGTGTCTCTTTTTCTATGAATCTATTCCTCAAATTAATTGTGTAACAAGAAAAATGTATGGGGTAGTTCAACACACTCTGACCTCCAAATGGGCTCCAATCCGTCAGAAAAAAAATTTATCTCCTTATTTCTACTGGATGTCTCTGATATCTTAAACCATGGCAAACAGTAATGTGCACTTGGCAACTGAATTGAGACCTCGCTGATTATGTAAGAGTGAACTTAATTGCTATCTAGAGGCTGGTGAAAATATTTTCTAGATCTCAAGCCCTCTTCCATGAAGTCAAAACTATGGGCTTATGGGTAGTTGCCCTGAGAAGCTGTGGGTGCCCCGCCCCTGGAGGCATTCAAGGCCAGGTTAGATGGGACCCTGGGCTGCCTGATCTGATGGGTGGTAGCTCTGTTCATGGCAGGTGGGTTGGGAGTAGGGGGGCTTTAACATCTCTTCCAACCCAAAACATTTTGTGATTCTACAATTGTGTGGGAGCTGCCAACAGGCTGCTCTGCCACTGTGCGCTGGCTGAGGTGATGTTGGGGCCCAGAGCCCTGCACAGTTCTGCGCAGCTGGAGCCCATTCTGGATGTGCAGCATGGCACAGGCCTGCGCCTACTCTGGTCAACTGGTATGTAGATCACTAATACCCCGAGTTCTCTTGGTCACTATGTTTTGTGAAGAAAAATAGATGTTAAATAGGTAAAGAAGGTGTACTCTGATTACAAGGCCCAGTGATAACAGTACCCTGTGTTGGCTGAAGCATAATGCCAGGGAGAACGAAAAAGGCTTCTCCGAATAACTCACAGAGAACGGCCTTTTTAGTAGGATTTTTCTGTCTGAAAGGCCTTCACTGAAGCTGATATCTTTGGTGGCTGTATTATTTATGTTTAAATAATATACCTATGTATACAAAATGATCTTCCCAAGTTTCTAATTGGAAACAAGGCCCATTACTGTTACTGTAAGCAAACCAAGTGGAGAGAGGTTCTTTATGTAGCTTAATTCAAGTTTTTAAATATTTTTTCATGAGAGTTTTGCAACACCCACAGGCACACAAAAGATTTTCCTCTTACTGTGGCTTCATAACTGTGCCTGCCACATGTTATCCAGATGTCACTGCAGTGATTCATAAAGCAGTGATACCAAGGAGATGGAATTGGTTATTTCACTACTGCATGGCTTCATTGCGGGTTTACAAGGTGTAGTACTAGAAATGCTGCTGCCTTGATCCAGGCAATTCCTCAGTTCAACAGAATTGTTTTGGTGGGAGTGAAGCAGTGATAAATTTCAAAACTAAGGCCAGCTTTGTGCAGGTCTGAACAAAAAGAGTAATTATGTGAATCAGTATCGTGAAAACAAAAGACCTGTGTTTGCATCCTTTTTATCTACAGAGAGAAAATACTAGAAAAGGCCACATATTAGCAGATCATTCTGGTCTGTATTTAATTCCTTTTTTTTTTTTCCTATGCAAGTAAGCTACTAGAAAAACCTATTTTTTAGTGAGCATGTCATTCTGCTTATGTGAGCTTGGGGAAAGGATGTGCTGAGACTTGATTCAGGAAAGGAGGAAGAAATAGTGCCAGAGGTGAAAGTGGGAACTGAACATTCAATTGTGCTTGTAACAGGTGCATTTTCCAAAATATAAACCAGGTCAAGGAAGCTTCAAGTGGAAGCATGTTTGCTGAGTGAACAGGCAACTTCAGAGAAAGGATGTAAAGTGGGAAAAAGAAAGAGCAACCCACACTGCTATAAGAGTGATCTACAAACCACATAGCATAACACCTTCTGAGAGTGTCACAGATCTTTCAGGTGCTTACCTTTATTTCTATGCCTCACCCAGCCCCAACTATCTGTTACAGATCCCTGTCAGTTCTTAGCAGATGTTTTATGAAAATTCTCACACATGTTTCAGGAGCTAACGATTTTCAGTATTATTCCCATTTTAAATGTACCGCTAACTCTTTTGTATTCGTTGCCATTTTTATCTTATGCACTAAGCATTACAGCAGCAGGGTTTGAAATTAGTACCACTGGGTGGCTCGCATTGATGTCTGCATGATAAGAAGCAGCCTTTCATCAAGGATAAAAAAAGCGTATTATTTAGTAAACTAAGTGCTTTTCTATTATTGCTTTTTAAAGCTGTATCACTGCTGTTAAGAAGCTAAAACTGGTTAGCACTGGCTATTTGCAAACTTAGCAAACACCTCTTTCTCCGTAATTTGATCACTTCAGAAACTGAACCTTTTTTATTTTTTCTTTTTCTTTTCCGAGTGTTTATTTTTATACCTGGTAGCTTCTGTCTCAACCTTTCCATCTGGTTGCTTTTGGTTACTGTAAATGGACAGGGAAAAAGTTTTCACATTACAAAGATAAAGTTTCCTGTCTTTTCAGTGTGGTACAGAGGTCAGGATGGGAGATCAGAGGCAGGAAGCAGCTTGTCATTTTGTTAACGGGTACAGGGACTCAGAGCTTTGTTACACTCTACCGGAAGCCATTAGAGATCTGTAATAAGCTAGGAGCGCCAGCATGGGGCTGGTGTTAGGCTGGCAATGACATGTAGTTTTGTTCAGGAAAGGCCTGGAATGAGACACTGGAAACTGTTTGCAATACATACATGTGTGATTTCATACATATACCTGAACCCACATGGATCTTCCTTCTGGTGTGTGATTAACACAGAATAAACACTATGTTTTGTTGGTCCTGCCCTATCTCAAAGATAACTGAGTATAAAAGATTGTTCCTTTTTTTTTCCCTTTTTTTTTCCTTTTTTTTCCTTCGTACTGCCTAGCTTTGCTGTGCCTTGTGAGGTAAAGCACTGACATGGCCTCCATTTTCTAAAATTGTGGGGGTAGCATCAGTTTAAACCTGCCCTTCGGTGTTTCTTTTTACATTTTCTTAAACTCATTCAGGAGTGAAATTCCTGTGAGTTATAAAATAATATTACTAAAGCAAAGCATTTTTTTTTCTAATAAATTCTATAGGATTTTAAAGTAATTACTATTGAAATCTGTGACATTTCTGTGGTACCCTATTATTTTCTCCTTTAATTCATTCCATTGGATTTTTTTTCTTAAGGGTGAAATCCTTCTGAAAATATTACCCCTCCACAGTGAGCCCTTTTTTGAAATTGTTATGCAAATCCAAATCCTGCAGTCTTCAGAGGGAATCTGTGACAAAACTAAGACAGACATAGCTACCTCCAGTCAGGCAATTCTTTTGATTAAGGTTCTCTGCTTTAAAACAGAGTTTAATCAAGGATAGCAAAACCAGAGGAAAACCACTTTCCAGGTGTGCCTTCTTGTGCAGATGGTGTGCTGCCAGAGAGAATCAAAAGAGACTTAATTACAAGAATGATCAGCAGTCAGACAGGAATGAGAAATTGTGCGCTCTGATGGAAGCTGTTCATTACAAAACAGCACTGCTTGGCACATGGGGAGGGACGAAGCTGCTTCTGACAGATGACAAAGGCTTTTTGAAGTCTGCTGAGACCAAATAATCCATGCCATAATGTTTGAAGCATTTAGAGAAGGTGACGATCACTTGTCCTTGCTCTGGACAAGTCTAACCCAGCAGGGGAACTCATGCTGCTCACTTTCCTGGGCAAATGGGGAGGCAGTAGACCTTCCCAGTCTGCTTCCTGACAGCCTTTGAGATGCTTCAAGGAGTGGCAGCAGTTAAATGCAGGGCTAGTATCTGTTTTGAGAGAGAGGTAATATTACTTCTATAAGAGTTAAATCATTTGGCTAAGATAGAGTTGGGGCCCTGCTGTTCTGCCTGCTAACACTCAAGAGTGTGAATGCAGTCTCTGAAATTTTGGAGACTCAGTAGCTTTTTGAAATTGTTTTTGTGGGCAGTTGAACATGCCCTGCCGTGCACATATATCAAAAGTGTTGAATATTTAAGGTTTAGGAATAGCCTAAGAAGTATCATATTGTATTTACGGGTTAGGAGGGGGATATAGAGTCCTCCCTTATCAGCAGTGTAGTACACCTTTTACCTTTGATACTCATTTCTGGTTTTCTTTAGCAAAGTTGACAGTTAAACTGTGGTTTTTCAACTTACTGTTTGTAGCTGTACCCACAGAGTCCATGTGGGACTCCATCCAAGTACGACATCTGGCCACAGGGAGCTGCATGAAGAATAGCCTCATTAGTATGTGCTGAAGGATAAGCCCTGTCTTCTACCTGGCTTGTCTACTGTTGGACATGTAATCAGTGGTCCATAAACAATGATGCATTTGTTAAGGTACTATTGATGAAACAAATTCTAAACTCCGTTAACTGAAGTGAGACCATGACTCTTCCTTTGCTGCCTTGGGACTAGCACAGCACCCCACACTGGTATTTCAGTTGCATGCATATTTTGATGACAAAAACCCACCCCAAATCACGAAAACTAAACACAAAAGAAAAATCAAATCTGCAATCATCTCTCCAGGAAACAGTAATGTCAGTTTCTCCTTGTGTAGCAGTTTATTTCTATTTTTTTTTCCAGAGGGTTCTACAGACACTAGTGAATTAATTTTAGCAATATCACAGAGTGCATAGAGGCCTAATCCTGCGTAATCAAGGGATAGACTGTCACTGATTTCAATGAGCTTTGGATTTGGCCTAGGTGAATATAGACTAAGAAAGAGAAAGAGCCCTTCCAGCAAGCAAGCAGCAAAGCTGGGATTTAAACATAAATGATTCAAACTAATAGCATCCTACTCAGTCCCTCAGAGAGTCTATTGAAGGTGTTCTGAGACAGAAGATAGAGGGAAAGGGATTAAAATGCCCTAGCAAATCTCAGAGAGAAAGGCGAGCAAAAGAAGAAGGTTGGTAGTCCAATTGTAGGGTGAAAGGATGGACTTGGGTCCTTCCTTGTCCTCAGTTTTGTCTTTTCTCCTTTCCTTACTCTCTCTCTGGACAATTTACTTCAATAGGTTTTCTTGTTTATTCTCTCCTGGTACAGGTTCCGTGTTTGTCATTGCTCTTTTGGCTGCCTGCCCATTGGTAATTGGCAGGAGATGCTGCTTCTGGGAGTATTGAGTCACTAGGAGAAATGCACTTGCAGGACACTTAGTAATACATGGGTCTCAAAGTACTTTACAAACATTAATTAATTCAGACTTACGATACATTTGTGAAGAAGACAATCCTTATTAGACATTTTCCTCTTCTGGGAAAAGAGAGTAACTAAAGAAAACTTTTTCTAAATTGTTACTATATTTTTATTATTTTCATCATATATATTTATGTGATATATATATACAATCATAGATCAAGTGTGAAGCATCTGCATGCAGACCCTTGCATGAAAGAGATGAAATTGAGGTAAGCAAAATTAGAATCCACTTTTGAAACTATGTTTATAATGCACAACCTTGGAAAAAATCATTAAGTCAGAAACAGAGACAAGAATGTGAATGCTTTGGCCTGCATCGGCCAAGAACTGTGACAGTGAGTGAAATTAAACCTACTGGGGTGTGTTTAGTATTGATATCAGGCAAGCAAGTTGAAAGGCATCAAGCAAAGTTAGGGAGGTCTCAGAACATCATTGCTTTAGTCTAGGCTCCCTTTGGATATTTAGGAAACCAGACATATAACCTTGGTCTCAGTAGGAGAAATAAATGCTTCTGTCTTTTCTTTCTTTTTTTTTTTTTTGCTCAAAGACATAATAACTATTCTAGGTCACTTCATACTGTGACAAGGCCCATGTTATGTAAATTAAATTAAGACTTTCAAGAATGAATTAACAGATGATAGTGAGGCAGGACAATTTTGGAAGAAAAAAAAGTGAGGTGATTTCTAGCAGAATGTAAAACTTATCTTGCAGTGTTGAGTCAAGAATGTAGTATTTTCTGAACTGGCTTCTCTGAGCACAAAACTTGTTTCTTTGCTTATATCTTTCTAAATACATATCTAGTTTGATAGTTCATTGTAGCCATGATGTTTGTGCTTGTGTTCCAGTAAGGTTTATTCAGTGAACTCTATAAAGATCTGTAAAAGAAAAAGAGAAATTTCTTCAGTTTCATGTTAGAGAGAAAATGGACATTGTAGCTAGAAAATTTCTGTGTGCAGTTTCATTTATAGACAGCATTTTTAAGAACAGTAGTCTCATATCTTTCTTATTGCATACACTGTGTATTTCATAAGAAAAAGCCCAGCATACACATTGACTTCTACACAGAAGATGACTGCTATCTGTGACAAACCTTCAGGGGCCAATCTGTTTAAGGGGAATGGGAATTATAATGAAAGGAAAAAGGAGTTGAGGGGGTACACCCTTTTCATAGCAAAAAGAATGGCCACATGCCTGAAGCTAGAGTCTATAAATCTTACAGGTGAGAGCCAACAGTCTGCATGGACATTCTGTAGAGCTAGAGAAAGAGCCAGTGTTAAGGGCAGATGGTGAAGGAGCATACTCTTTGGCTGGAGTATGGAAGGTCCTTAGTAAGTTTTCTGTGGGCCACAAACACTCCATGCAATTTTGGAACAGACTGTGCACACTTTGTTTATGAAAAAAATTGCTCTTTTTCTGCCAGTTATTCACCTGTTTTAAATGTTGAACTTCAGTGTTTCACTGGATGCAAAAGCATATGTCAGATGCCACTCCCCTGTTCAGTTTTAATTGTTCATTTACAGAAAATAGTAAGAATCATCTCTTTTAACTTTCCACTTCCTCATTTGAATAAGATACTAATGTTCTAAATGTTATTCTATAAATAACTAAAATATTATCCTTGCAGTTTCCTGAACCCCTAATGTTCTACAATTCTACTTGAGATGAAAGGCCACAGTGTTGACCAGGAGTGACTGCCAATGCTCTCTAATGAATGAAAAGCCATCCAAATCTCAAATGTACTCTTCTCGAGGAGGGAGGAACACTAACACCACTTGTGGAATTCATTTTACTTAGGAACATACCATAATTATGATCCAGAAAATACTTAAATGAAAGCAGGTAACAAGCAGATCTGAAGTTCTCATACTATACGAGATCACTATCACTCGTGATTCTGAATGCAAATAAATAGCAAT
Organism: Numida meleagris; assembly: GCF_002078875.1. Classification (NCBI taxonomy): domain Eukaryota; kingdom Metazoa; phylum Chordata; class Aves; order Galliformes; family Numididae; genus Numida; species Numida meleagris. The sequence continues at coordinate 25,670,791 of NC_034410.1, read as the reverse complement.
ATGATTGTAAGCTAGGTGGCAAAGTCAGAGCCATTTCTGCAAATGACTTTGCAGAAAATGACAATGGGATAGATTGTATGATTGATTTAAGAAGATTTTTACTTTTTATTAATATTTATTTTTGCAAATTACTTGGAGACTAATCTTCTGTATTAACATTGTAAGTTTCCTCATATGAAGTTCAGCTGCTTTCTGCATTCATAAAACACTTAACTTCTTTATACAGAATATGTTTTTCAAATCCTTGCATAGGTAAAGAAAATGAGCTGATTTTGCTCACATTTACTAAAAAGAAAATAGATTAAAAATATTCACCTTTGGGCTGAAACCTTGCGTGGAAAATTTGAGTCAAAATGCAGAACTTTACAGCTAGTTATATATATGTGAAAATACAGAATTTTAAGAAGACTGTTAAAATATGTAGGTTGCTCTAAAAGTAATGCCTCCTATCTATTTCCATGGAAACTACAACAGGTACAAACAGCACAATAACACTATTTGATAGAGCGGATTCTCATCTACAAAACTCTGTTTTTCAACATAATCAACACCATTAGCTATGCATTTTGGCCAGTGATGAAAAAGAGCCTGCATGATGAACAGGTATAAATCTGTATCTGTGGAAGTGACACAGTGTTTCACAGTTTCAGCACCCACAGCCTCACTGTGCTCACATCTACACTGTGATCTCAACAAATGTTCACCAGTTGTCAATGAATGTCGATGAGTACCATTTTTTCCACATGGAGGAATTCAGTGACACGCTTTTGCTTCATATGCACTTCCATGTCAGATGCCATTCTGTCAGACTGCCCTCTGCTGCTATCTGTTGCATAGCAATAAAATATAATGGAATATTGCCGGGAAGGTTCAACCTCTACTGCCATATCACCAACATCCTCCTCTGACATCATGGACCAATATAAAAAAATGAGAGGCGTTACTTTTGAAGCAGTTCTCATAATTTCTGCTATTGCGCACTGGTTGTGAAATTGAAATGTAAACTTTTGTATTAGCTTATAGCATGATGAAGCACACAAATTATTAGCCATTTGTTATTAACAACAAGGTTTCTGGATGACAATAAGCTGTCTTCAAGCCTCTACTGCGGAGTGCTGAACACCTACTCTGGACATTTATCTTACTTGTCCAATTACATCTTTTGAGTCATCACATTAATCAAGGAAATAATTATTAGGGAGAGAAGGAATGCTGTCAGCTTAATAACACATCTCAGAAATGTATCACTAGGAATGACATTAAAACATTCACCTAACAGTGACTTCGATAACAGCCTACTTACCTGGTTCTCAGCCTGCTAGTATTAATATCCAGTGCATACATGTTCATTTACTACACCAGTTTTTCTTTCCATACTTTGATAGCCATGGCAGGAGTCATATTGTTGGGCAGGTTAGTGTGCCATCCCTTGGAAAGTGCTTCTTGATCCATTTCAGAGACACAATTTTTTAACTCAGCTAGAGGGATTTGAGTGAGCCTTGATCCTCTGTTATTGTTGCTGCTGTCATCTGCAGCTTCAGAAGGATCTAACGATGCAATGCCTTGAATCAAAAATATCATATAATGTTTTATTAATATTTTTTAAAGTCAGAATAGTAACAAACTGTTCTTATATCTGTCCCACACTTACCATCTTATCAGAAAGTAAAGATGCTTTTCAATCCTCGTGTCTTACTACTTGTTTCAAATCATTTCAGTTCTGGGTACTCTGGGTACAGACTATGTACAGGTATAACTGAAGATACATCTGCTTTTTGTCCATGAATTTTGATGTCTCTTTTTCTTTGAAAGCTCTGTCTTTTGGGGTTTATGGAGAACTATCTTAAACAAACAGGTCTATTCTGTTTCCTTTCATTTGTCTCAAAACAATGAGTTTATTTTAGTACTTAGACGGCAGCTTTACAAAGATGTTGATAAATTCTGAACGTGCAGAAAATGAATGTTTTACAGCTCGTTCCTGAAAGTTAAATAAAGAAGCTGTTTCATGAAATGGATCCTACTTCTTTATTCTCATGTGTTTCATACAAATACTGATACTTCCTGTTCTGAGAATATTGTAAACAACCCCAGGCATTACACAAATTATCCTTTCTGAAGGTTTATAATGAAAACAGGAGCAGTTTATAAACAGAAGTGATGTGAATTTTGGTTCATTCAGATTTAACAGCCAGTCCAAACACCTGTGCAATTTAAGCTAAAGAAACACATCTGCTGTATGAAGGCTGAATTTAAATTAAAGCTTAACAGTATAATCAAAGATTTATTATTAATACAAGTGCACTGGTATTATCACATGCAATCAAAATTATCCAGTTATTATGGTCATTAATGTGGTAATACAAGTAAAACTGATATATAGACAAATTTAATAGCTACCTCTCTTCCTGATGCTGTGTTTCCAGTGCACCTCAAAAAGATGAAAGTAAAGTTTCAAGGTGAGTAATCACTATTCAAAATTCTTTACAAGGAGAAGTACATTCACTGTGTTCATTTTTTTTCTTCCTCTTTGCCAGGCAGAGAATGGTGATAATGTTGATGATTTTTTCCTACTCAATTTAGAGTAAATATATAATTCCATGATGGCAGCAGGGGGCAGTCTGACAGAATGGCATCTGACATGGAAGTGCGTATGAAAGAAAGCTGTGGAACTGAATTCCTTCATGTGGAAAAAATGGCACCCACTGACATTCATCGATGCTTGCTGAACGTTTATGGAGACCAAACAGTGGATGTCAGCACAGCGAAACAGTGAGTGTTGTGTTTTAGCAATGGTGACAATAACAGATACGAATTTATACGAGTTCAGTGTGCAGTTTCTTGTTTATCACTAGCCAAAATGCATAGCTAATGGTGGTGACTATGTTGAAAAACAGTATTTTGTACCTGAAAGTTTCCTCTATGAAATAGTATTGTTGTACTGTTTGTACCTATTGTAGTTTCCATGGAAATAAAGATGAGGCATTACTTTTGGAGCATCTTATATATATTTCAACATGCACTACTCATTCTATCTTCAGTGGTCTGCAATTCCACATTATATAACTTCTAATGCTTAAACGTTATCATAATTAATCGTTAAGAGCCATTAATTGCTCACTCGAAAAAAGAGCAATAATTTGAAAAGCATACATATGTACAAAGCTGCACAGACACAATTTTCTAGTAACCCATTTCTACCATGTTACATTCAACATCATGTTACAGCAATATTACTAGTGCATTATAAAAACATTCCAGTAACATGACATCTAGATGCCCAAGATTAGTAGTGTACTTTTAAGCAATGAGATGATGGGTGCAGAAAAAATATGAAAACTGAAGAATATGAAGTATCTAGTATGCTATTTTTAGTAATGTTCCTTCTGTTATTCTATTTTCTTTTTTTTTTCCTTCAAAATCTTAACTTTTTTTTTTTTTTTTTAAGTAGAGTTGTATTGTCAGGATTTTATTAACAACGGAGAAAATTGACACTGGATCTTAGATTGACCAATCTGAGTGGTGCAGTTGATACAACAGAAGGAAGGGGTGCCAACCAAAGGGACCTGAACAGGCTTGAAAAGCAGGTCAGTGTGAACCTAATGACATTCAACAGGTTTAAGTGCCAGATGTTGCACTTGGGTTGGGGCAGTTCCAAGTATATCATAGAATCATAGAATTAGCTAGGTTGGAAAAGACCTACAAGATTATCCAGTCCAACCATCCACCTACCAACAATAACCCCACTAAACCATGTCTCTCAACACTGTATCTAAATGTTTCTTGAACACCTCCAGGAATGGTGACTCCACCACCTCCCTGGGCAGCCCATTCGAGTGCCTGACCACTCTTTCAGAAAAGTAGAATTTCCTAATGTCCAATCTAAATTGCCCCTGGTGCAACTTGAATCCATTCCCCCTCGTCCAGTCACTAGTTACAAGAGAGAAGAGGCCGACCCCCAGCTCACTACAACCTCCCTTCAGGCAGTTATAGAGAGCAATAATGTCTCCCCTGAGCCTCCTCTTCTCCAGACTGAACAATCCCAGCTCCCTCAGCCACTCCTCATAAGGCCTGTGCTCCAGACCCCTCACCAGCTTCATCGCCCTCAGTACTCTCGGATGGATCTCGTCTGGCCCAATGGACTTGTGGCAGTCCAGGTGGAGTAGTAGGTCTCTGACTGTTTCCTCCTGAATCGTATGGGGTTTATTCCACTCCCCATCCGAGACTTCCAGGTCAGAGTGCAGAGTACTCTGAGGATAACTGGCCTGACTTTTAAAGACAGATGTAAAGAAAGCATTGAGAACCTCAGCCTTTTCATTGTCCTCAGTGGCTACATTCCCAGCCGCGTCCAGCAAAGAATGGAGATTCTCCTTGGTCCTCCTCTTACTGTTAATATATTTGTAGAAGCGTTTCTTGTTCTCTTTAATCCCAGCAGCCAAGCTTAGTTCGAGCTGGACCTTTGCCTTTCTAATTTTCTCCCTGCACATCCTGACAACCTCTTTGTGCTCTCCCCGAGTTGCCTGTCCCTTCTTCCACAAGAGGTAGATTCTCTTTTTCTCCTGGAGCCTCAGGAAAAGCTCCCTGTTCATCCACGCCGGTCTCCTTCTGCACCGGCTCATCTTGCAGCTCAGGGGGACAGCCTGTTCCTGCACCTTCAGGACTTCCTCCTTGAGGAGCGACCAGTCTTCCTGGACTCCTTTACCCTCTAAGACCGAATCCCTACCAGTCTCCTGAACAGTTCGAAGTCTGTCCTCCAAAAGTCCAAGGTATCAGTTTTCCTGTCCCCTCTCCTGGTTCCACCAAGAATTGAGAACTCTACCATTTCATGATCGCTATGTCCAAGACAGCCCCCAACACATCTCCCACCAGACCTTCCCTGTTTGTAAAGAGCAGGTCTAGCAGGGCACCTCCCCTGCTAGGTTCTCTCACCAGCTGCAGAAGGAAGTTATTTTCCATACACTCTAGAAACCTCCTAGACTGCTTCTTCTGCACTGTGTTGTATTCCCAGCATATATCAGGGAAGCTGAAGTCCTCCATGAGGACAAGAGCTGGCGATCGCACAACTTCTGCCAGCTGTTCATAGAACACCTCATCTGTCTCTTCATCCTGGTTAGGCAGTCTATAACAGACTCCCACCAGTATGTCTGCCTTGTCAGCCTTTCCTTTGATCCTAACCCATGGAGATTCAACATTATCTTCCCCAGTTGCAAGCTCGATAACATCAAAACACTCTCTAACATAGAGAGCCATGCCACCACTGCTCCTTCCTTGCCTATCCTTTCTGAAGAGCTTGTAGCCATCCATCGCAGCACTTCAGTCATGGGAGTGATCCCACCATGTTTCTGCAATGGCAACTAAGTCATAGTTTGCCTGCCGCACGATGTCTTCCAGCTCCTCATGTTTGTTGCACATGCTGCGGGCATTGGCATTGATGCACTTCAGCTGAGCCCCTTGCCCCACCCCTAATCCCGATGCTCCCCTAGGCACACCTCTTGCAGGCCTGGTTTTATCCCCTTCCCCCTTCCTCTCTACTTTAAAGCCCTCTCTATAAGCCCTGCCAGCTCGTGGGCAAGTATGCATTTCACCTTTTGAGACAGGACAGACCCATTAGCAGACCTCAGGCCTGGTGCCGAGTAGACCGCCCCACGATCAAAGAACCCAAAATTCTTGCGTTTGCACCAGCTTCTCAGCCATGTGTTTATGAGATGGGTTTTCCTGCCCCTTTCACTATATCCTTCTCTGTCACTGAAGGGATAGAAGAAAATACCACCTGTATTCCTTTCCCTTAACTAACCGCCTTAGTCCCCTGAAGTCATTTTTGATAAGTTTCAGGTTTCTGTCAGTAACTTCATTGCTGCCAGCCTGAACTATTAATAAGGGGTAACAATCAGAGGGGTGGATCAGACTGGGGAGTTTTCTAGAGATATCCCTGACCCAAGCCCCAGGGAGGCAGCACACCTCCCTATGGCTAGGATCAGGCCGACATTCTCTCAGAAGAGAGTCACCTACGACGATCATCCTTCTGTCCTCCCTGGCAGAGGCAGTCTCGAGGCATGGAGTTGACCGCCTCACCCTAGGCAACTTTGCAGGCAGACCTCCTCCTGCATCCTCACTGACCTCTCTTTCAGGTTCCGGGGCCTCAAACCTGTTACACAGAGGCACCTGGGGAACCGAGGTAGGCCGGGATGGGGGTTGCCTGCATCACCGAGCTGGGACCTGTTTCCATTCCTCCTCTTCTCCCAGTTTGTTTCCTTCAGCTCGATCATGGCAGGTGAGAGGATCTGCCACTGTTTGGGGGGTATCACTCTGACGTCTTCCCTGCAGAGAGTTACACCACCAGTCTATCTCCCTCTCACATTCCCTGATGGATCTTAATCTCTCCACCTCCTCCTTGAGCTCCACTACCATATTGAGCAGCTCATCCACCTGCTCACACCTCACACAGGTGGGAGCAGGTACAGACTGGGAGAAGAACTCCTTGAGAGCTGTCCTGCTGAGAAGGATGGGTAGATGAAAATCTTAACATAAGCCAGCAGTGTGCACTTGCAGCCTGGTAGGCCAACCATATCCTGGGCTGCATCAAAAGAGGGGTGGCCAACAGGGACAGGGAGGTGATTGTCCCCCTCTCCTGAGTCCTTGTGAGGTGCCATCTGGAGTACTGTGTCCCAGCCTGGGGCCCTCAGCTCGGGGAAGATATGGAGTGTTTGGAACTCATCCAGAGGAGGGCCATGATCAGAGGGCTGGGGCACCTCTCCTACAAAGACAGACTGAGGGAGCTGGGATTATTCAGTCTGGAGAAGAGAAAGCTCAGAGGAAATCTGATAGCGGCCTGCCAGTGCTTAAAGGGAGCTTACAAGCAGGAGGGAAATCAACAGATCAGTAGTGATAGGACAAGTGGGAACAGTTTTAAACTAAAAGAGGGGAGATTTAGATTAGATGTCAGGGGAAATTTTTTCACTAAGAGGATGATGATGAGCTAGCACAGGCTGCCCAGAGAAGCTGTGGATGTCCCATCCTTGGAGGCATTCAAGGCCAGGTTAGATGGTGTCCAAGGCAGCCTCATCTGGTGCCCAATTTAGTGGTTGGCAACTCTCGCCATGGCTGTGAGGCTCAAACTAGATGATCTTTAAGGTCCTTCCATGCCAAGTCATTCTATGCTTCTATGACTATTCTATGATCTGCAAAAACATTAACATCTGCAATAACTTATAACTCCTTGCTTTCAACAGGATTTAGGCTCTTAATAAGAAATTAAAAGGAGGACTATGGTTCTTTGCCTATACAAAGCAGACATTAAATAGAGTGCCATGTAATCTTTAATTTTTTAGGTGGTAGCTCTGAACATTTAGTTTGTCATAAGGTTGTATTTCAGAAGATATGTGTGCAGTAAAAAAACTTTGGTCATTTGTCTGATAATCTAGGCATTTTTCAGGAGCAGAAACAGTAGCAAACATCTCCTTTTTGAATTGTCGTGTATTATTCACTGCTTGGCTTAGGTGGTGCTTCCTTAACAAATTAAAATGACAAATTTTTGCCCTTAAGTATTTACAGTTGAAATTTATTGCTCTGACTAGACTGTTGGATGTCTGCTGAAAATTCAGAACAAATGGCCCCTTTACATGACTCATCAGTTCTATGCAACATACTTTCTGAATGTATGGCAGATCTTGAGCATGAACTACACACACAATCTCTGCAACAAATCTCACGCTTTTTGAATAGAAATACGGAAACTTTCCCTTTACATACTTAAAAAAAAAAGTTTTCCTGATGAAATATTGTCAGAAAAATGGGAAGAAAGTCAGGGTGCATGTAAATGTTGAGACAGCACTGAGTAAATACATTTTAGAATATTGTTTTCAACACAGAATTAATAAATAACTCCTTTAGGAGTGTTTAAAATACACACTGCATTAACTATGTAACCATTCCTCCTAGTAAAAATAAGGAAAATAGATTTGAAACCATTCCATTTTTGTTTATGTTTTCTTTCCACCCCTGCAGTTTAAATGTGTCTACATTTTAGTTTCAGATATTGCTCTGAAGGATGAGCTACACTCCCTGGCCTATTTAGCCTAGTTGTGCTCTACGCTGTGTTTGTAAAGCTCAAAGTATGTGCAGGTGGTACACCATCTCAGGAGGAAGTACTGTGTGGAAAGATATATTGTTTTTGCATAACAAGAAGATGTTATGACTGTAAAAGGTCTTAAGAGGTGCAATGGAGCTCTGATACAGGATAAATTTCTGCTTGCAGAAATGAAGACCTGCATTTTTGAGTAACAGAAGGAGATGTACTGATACAAATCAGTTGTGTGGTTTGAATGATAGCCAGAGGAGAAGGTTAACTATGAGAGGTTATTGCAGCATACCATAATGGGTAAAAAATAAACAAAAGTGAGATGAGAATGGGGAGGGGTTAACCAAGCAGTATGCAGGGGAAGAACATCTGCTGAGGGAATTAGAGGCATCAGATAGGCTGTAAACCCTGCAGTCCTCAACCAGTGGGGAACACTGGAGGGATTCTCTGCCAGGAAGCTGGAAATAAGTGCAATTCTTGCACCCTTTTTTTCTTAAGGTTGCCTGCTATTGCAAAAGCATGAAATAAATTGTGATTCATAGAAAATTCTGCCTGAGCCCAGACTATTGAACATGAGCATTTCTCACAGTACTTTGCTAAGGGACAGTGTTCTCATACAATATAGATACAAACAAAAAATATATATCAGCTATTAAGATCAGCTTGGCTTAAAAAAGGATGACTGTAACTTTGCCTTTTCTTTTAATTCACCGGTCTGCTGTCAAGCCCTCAGACTGGCAAATACCCTCATTATGAATTATCATATATTATTCATTCAATACCTTAGGAAAGAATAGTGCTTTATGTTCAGATTAAACTGACTTATTTGTGCCTCACAGAGCGTACAATTTTTATAAAGCATAAAAGTATAAGAGAATACAATCAAACATGGTGAACCAGGTAATATGATATTAAACCTCAAAAGTAAAAGATTATTTGGTACCTTTCTTACTGCTCCCTAGCTGTGTCCAAAAGGCAGGGTTTAACCCTGCCTTTCAGTTCATGTATTTTGAACCTGATACTCCCTTAAACTCCTAATGGGAATTCAAAAACACATCACCTGACTCACTTGTTGCTAATGGTGCTACTCAAAGGAAGATATTATCTCACATTGCACAGGAATCTTCTTATATAATTGTTCCTATTGTCATATAAAATGTTTATTTTATAGAAAAAGCTTGGCTTAACAAATGGGAAATCAACTCTGGAGTTCTCTGATATTCCCAACAAAGTTTATATCTAAATCTTGTCAGTGATAATAAAATTCTAAGACTAACTGTCGCAAAAACTTAAAGCTAAAGTATGAAAATACCTTAGAGCTTGCATGCTACATGGTAACACCATCAAAGAAGGAAACTCATCAAATGGAACTATAACTGTTTCCCAATATCAATGCAGAATAATTATAAAACTATGAAATATAAATTTATTAATAGATAAATTAATAAGTGGATAAATTAGTACATCCTTGTATCTAACTAAAGAACTCCTCAGCAGTATACAATGTCAGTAACACATAGTTTTAAACTAGATGACTGACATTTCTGAAAATAAAACCACCAATATGCAATCGGTATTGAGAAGAGGTGTACTACTATAGTAGTGTGAAAGGTACAGAAGTGTGAGGTGAGACGAATGGTAAGATTAGGAAAGTCTAGCTGGTTGGCAAATTTGTCACATAATTATTATTTTATTGCAACAGAAAAATGTTGAAATTTATTTTTAAAATTAAATCTTGGAGGCCAAAAAGGCAAAGTGAGTCTTCAAAGCTATGATCTTGGAGCAGAATATGAGTTCCCAATTCCCAAGAGAAGGACTACTTTAAAGAGATATGATATTGTTCTGGGATATATAAGATGACTAGTAGAAAGCTGGCATGCGCTGAGGAAGTTGGAAAATACTAGACAGCTTGAAAAAACAGCAGGGCTCAGAAAGATCTTTAAGACTGGAAAACTTGCCATCATTTGTATAAAAGCTTGGATTATTTACCTACTACTGCAAAGACAGAGGATGCACTTAGAGTGTATTACTATCTTCTAGGGGATCTAGCAAGAAGATGCACAACAAGAACCTATGGCTGGAAGTTAGTAGGCAGATGATAAAGTAAGCACAGTGAAATGATTAACTACAGGAGCAAACTGTCAAGTAGATTCTCCATCAGTAGATTACATTAAATTTTAGGCAATATGTTTTAGACAGAAATTAGATTTTAGTCAAATACAAATTATTACAGTCAAGATAAGAACAAATAGTTAGATACAATGGACTTTGATGTACTGGAATCGACTAGATGATATTATTTATCCTTTTGGTTTTAAAGACTTTAGCTGGATTTGAGAAAGAAATATAGAGATTGTAGATTGATCTGGGGCTAGACAATGAGGAGGGGCTGGTGAGTGCCTATAGCAGGGGGGTTAGATGATCTTAAAGATCCCTTCCAACCCAAACCAGTCTATGATTCTATTTCTCATCATTAAACCCATGAAGTACATACTTTTTCACATGTACTTTTTACACACACGCTTTCATCTGTGTTGTCTGGCTCTGACAAAAAATATGTTATTTTTCAAAGCTTGATAAATCTTTGCAGAGAAGTAATATTTTTCCAGGCTACTTGAGCTTATAGTGTCATAGGAAGAAAAACTTAGCATGCATTGAAGAAGATGCTTTCCTCAAAGATTCTTCAGAATTCAAAAGCCTTTACATGTCATTGAATAGATTGTATAAAATAGAAAAAATATTTAATCACAAAGACCAGTTGTGTTTAACTAATACAGAAAGCTAAGTATAAAAGGGTTTTCTTGACTTCTGTGTATCAAAGGGTGCCTTCAGGAGAACATTAGTGATTTACAGTGAAAGGAGAAAAGGTTGTTGCCCACAAATATAACCTTCACTCTTTTTCCAAAAGCTACTGTCCCAACTAGAGAGCTTCCAATGACAAACATTCACCATTTCCTAAGCCACTTCTAGTCATAAGTGTACATTATCTTAAACCACCATTAACTATGACTTGTGCTAATATGACAGGTTGTGAACCATAGTAGAAAACACATATTAGATTTTACTGGCTGTTACAAATTTGGTAACCTGTAGAAAAATAGCAGAGAAGAGCAGGACTCTTAAATGTTCTGGACATAGTCTATGTAGTACTGTGGAGGCACCCTAAGAGTTGACATGAGTTTATCTTGCATCAGTCACCTCACTCAGAATAGTTCAGGGGGTTGGCAATAGTTTCAATTATTTTTGCTTCATACAAAAGTGAACAGGGGTTCAAATTTGGGCACAAAGACTGTAATAACTGAGGAAAACAATTCCTTTCTGTTTAGACAAAGGTCAGAAGAAAATAAGATAATTTTGATAACTTCTGTAATTCAGAAACTAAATAGTTTTTTTGCAACACTTTCTGCTGTAAATGCTAACTATTGACAAAAATGGGAACAATTGTAATATTTCATTTATACGTGTATGTGTGCCTGTATGTGAGTAGGAAGTGCCCAAAATAAATTGTGTTTTGAAGAACTTCTTTAGCTTAAAACATTATCTATCACCTTCTGTCATTCCAGTAAAGATTTACTAAGCTTTACTGAGACATAATAATATTAATATATTGCTTTTAATACTATTCTCCAAAGCATTTGTTAGTGTGTTTGTCATCTTACCAACATACATTTGGACATTCATTTTCCTAATGACTTTGTAAAGATCACCCATGCACTATAAAGATTTCTTCACTAATTAGTCCTCTATTTCTAGGCACCACCAAGATATTCATGTAACTAGAATACAGATTTCATTTATTTATTTATTTTGTTAAGGACAGAATTTTACTGAGGTAGAAACAGTACTAATAACAATCAATAATAATATGATTTATTAACACAAGTAATAGAAAACAAATGGCAATTAGGAAATAAACAAGTAAAATTTTGATCCCCTAAGTGTTGATCTGTCATTTACGATATATCTTCCCATGCAATGATACAAAGTATTGAGATTCTACTGTACAAATAAATAAAAACAAGGAATTATTTCATTATAGCTGCTAAGTTCCCTACAGGGATTTGCATTAGAAGAACCTACAGAAAGATCAAAAGGCAATGTCCTAATTTGTATAAGTTCGTACACAAAAATACAGTTGCAGTTCTCCTTTCCTCATATCTACAGTGTTATTAACTAGACCAATCAGGTTAACATCAAAATGCTCTCAAGATCCTTTCTTTCTGCGCAACTCCTATAGCTGACCCCATTGCTACTATTTGCCTGTGAAGAACCTTGTCTAGTTGTAGTTCTAAAACAGGAAGTGCCATAATTCTTATTAAAGAAGAAAAGGGAAAGGAAGGCAAGGGAAAGCAAGATATTGGTATTATTAATGGCACTGGATTTATTTATTAATGCATTTAGTTTTAATCATATTTTCATCTAGCTTTACTGTTTGAAAATGGGGAGATGACATTTTTAACTCTAGCTAAAATTTGAATAGAGGTAGAGGGAGATCAGGTTTTATTCTCTTTATTTTACAACCTTTTCCTTCCTTTGCTTCTTACAAACCAACTTATCTTTCTCTATCCTTGTCATATTCTCATTTGAACCTTTTTTTAATTTTCATATTAGAAGGGTACTGAAAACTATTACTGGTAACTTTTCCACTGTTGTATGTCTTTTAGATTGCCTATTTTTGATTCTTTTCACATGTCTAATGTCCTTGTGCTTTAACAAGTGCTTGCAGGGAGTGGGTAGAACCATGAAGTAAGTGCAAGTAGATGTTCTCAGGTCTTAGATGCAAATTTGGTTGTTAATTAACCGACATGCTGATTCTGCATGCCAGAACAGTCATAAATACTTAAGGTCACTGCTCTATTTCTGTTTTACTCCTCAGATGCAGATATTGCAAACAAATATTGGGAGTTCTACAGTTCAATGGTGAGCTACTGAATGTGCTGTCAGTGTAACTACAGAGATATTTATGGACTGCTGACTGCAGGAGAAGGTAAGAAGTTACAGCAGCTGGCTGGAAAAGGATCTCATTTCAGTTCTTGCACCAGGGCCCCACTACTAGTGCTCTGCTCTCTGATCCTAATTTTATTAAATCCAAAAGTTAATAAAAGCCAAAAGCTTCTTGTCATAATGTAATTACATTTCTAAAAATAAGTTTAGCAAAATCAAGGGAATGCAATATCAGTTTCTTAGGAAAAAAAAGGCTGAAACTCTACGTTTCTGTGTCTAGCTAAGATTGTGTGATAACAGGAGATGAGAAGGAGTTTAAAATCATGTCCACAAATATACATTGAATATACATCAAGCTTTTGGTACGGATTTCTAAAGCTAAGTGAAGTCAGTGGATGTGTTCCCATTGACTGGTGGTTTTCAGTCAGGCTGTAAAAGACTTGTCACTCCATTTTCAATTAAATACTCTGAACTCTCTGACTCAGCATTAGCAGAGAGAGATGGGTAGAAAAACTGCTGCAAAAAAATGATAATTTAAAATCATGCAGTCAGACACTGTAAAAAAAAATCCATTAAATTTTAGGCTGCAAATCTGTCTATATACCCTTGGACAGTCTCTGTTATCTACCAGCATAAACTACACTGTGGAAAAAACCTTAGATTTGCTTCAGCTTATTTTGAAATTACATTTGAGTGAATTGAGGATTCTCAGAGAACTGAGCAAGATGGGAAAAATAAAATTAAAAAACTGTTATGTTCTGAGAGCTCTCAGATTTAGGGTTTTAAAACATATGGACCATATTATGGAATATAAACACAGTGCTTTGCATTCAACTTCTTTTAAAAAGAAGACAAAGTATGACAAAAACTACAGAAAAATGACTTATGTGAAATATTCAAGTATTACTGTTCAAATTTTAATTGACAGTTTTATTCTCATTTTAGCATGCTGGGAGGCTCTTCACAATTTACCAAATTCTGGTAACATACCTTTCACATATCAATATGCCATTATGTTGACATTTTGCACCAGACTCACATGAATTCCAAAGTTCATTACTGAATCCTGTGAGATACAACAAACATGACTTTCCAGATTATTTTCACATCATGAATGAGGCAAGGAAATATGATATCTCAGTACTGATAGGGATACCCTCCTCTTTAGGGGTTGTAGCCTTAGGAGAGACCATGACAGTAATCACTTGAAAGCATCTCTGAAGACTGATGCTAATTGCTTCATTATTCTGGCCTCCTTTACGTAAAATGTTTTGCAAGAAAATCAGACTTTAAATTATAAAGTTTCTAACACATTGCTCATAGGAACCAACCTTTGCCTGTGGCTGAGCTGACAGGGGCTCTTTGGTAGCTGCTGTAAATTCCTTCCAAACAGAGAAGGAGGGTGCCTGCATTCTGACCTTCACAGTTGGATGTAGTGAAGTGGGGTATGTGAGTGAGATGTTAATACAGGTGTATTAACAGCCCAAGTCCTGAAGGCAAAACATCCCTGTTTCCAGACCTTGTGTTTAGTGTAAAAAGCCCAGCATTTAAAAATGCCGTCTTTTGTATGGCTCTGTGAGAACCTGGCATGCTTGTTTTCACTTTCAAATAGGATTTTCCTCTCTGTCTGGTGTGGGCATAAGTCGAAATCCAGAAATGACAGAGGAGGGTAAAGTACAGCATTCCAGCAGTTTCCCTACCTCTCCTTCCTTTCTTTGACTAGGAACCAAGTGTACCTGAGATTTCAATCAAGCCTAAAATACAAAATCATTTAAAAGGACATGTAAATTTATGTCACTGCATAAATATTAAATGCAGTAATAAATGATCTACTAGTATTATCTATTTATATTTAAAAGTTGCCATATGCAGGGTAATAAATGCTTTGACATTGTATATGTATAAAATAACCTAGTGTGCCTTTTTGACCCTACCTCATTTTGTGTAAAACACCATTAGGAACAACCATAATGATACTTGCATATATCCTGAGGGACTGGTGAACACTAGCAGATGCTCATCTTTTACTTACTGACTGATGGAAGCTGAAATTGTGAGAATTTTGCCATACATCATGCAGGTGCTGAGAGGCTAAGGTGATAAGTTCAAAGAGCTGATGGTTAATAATTAATTATAATAAGCATCTGCTATTGTTACTACCCAGAGGCTGAAATTACCCAGAGTGCTGTTTAGACACAGTGTGGAGTTATGGACAGCATAGCTCTGCACTGCCTCTGGAAGGATCAGGTGAGAATTTTCACTGACCCATAGAAAAATCAGAGATTTCTTAAGCTCTGCAGTAATTCATAAGCACTACAGCCCAAATTCAGATGTCCTCATTCTGACAAGTACCAGTGTAATGTCATTATAATTAATGTTGAAGAGCTCACGGGACAAGATGTACAATGTTGATACTCAGTCCTTTCCTATACCTTGGGCGTCCTCTCTTCTAAATAAAACTAGCCACTATGGGCATTTAATCTAAACCAACTGTTCCATCTTCTTTTGTAGTCAGGAGAAAGAGATAGACATCTTCACAGAGAGTTGAATCTGTCTTCAGATAAAGCAGTTGAACAGCCCACTGGAGATCCCCTCTCTTCCTACACTAACTGGGGAGGGAGAAAAGCAAGGATTTAGACATTTGCATGAAAAGAATTCCAGTGCAATACCTGAGCTAAGTTAAGCTGATAGTTAAGGCAGGTCCATACCTGCTGATGATCCATATTGTAAGCTTCTGAGTGTAGTCCTTGAGTATTTTTTTTTTGTCATTTTCTTTAAAATGCAATTAACAGCTGAAAGATGACAAATCATATTCAGTCTTATGGCACAAGCAGACTATATTTCACAGAAGTCCTAATAATGCAAATCTAGACATCCCCTACTCGTATACCTTGCTTCTATTTTCATTATGAGGCAGATGCTTTTTTTTTTTTTAATAATTGTAGATAACTTATTGATTGAGAAGTCTAAGTAGAAATAGATGATTAATTGAGCAATTATTCCATTTATTGACTCTGCCATTATTCAGGTCATTTCAGTTAGCCAGTGTTTTCAGAATTATTTGTGCTTAAAATTATATGGTTACAACACATGGAATTAGTAGAGGCAATGCAAAGTGCTAATGACTTTCAACAACTCTTGCAAACCAACTTCATATAGTTTACTTATGTGTGATGTGAAAAAACAACTATATTTCTATCACTGAACAAATAATTAATTCTACAGAATTTTATTCATGTGAGTAAATTGCTTACACAAGTGTGCCTTAATCTGTATATATATGTAAGAGAAGTAGATGTGCATAAGGTTTGTCATCTTTTCACAGGTATAGTTGATGATGAACATCTTATTAGGTAGCCAAGGCTTTTATAAGTGTTAGCAAACCAGAAATATTTTACCTTAGATTTAAACTTATTAAAATCTTTCTTATAATCCAACTCTTCTGATTATCATGAAGAAGAAGACATTAACAGTTGATTAAAACAACAGATTATACTGAATTGAGAGATGTAATGTTACTGGTGAGAGCATGAAATTAATATGAGATGTCAAAACATCAGAAACCCAGGCAAGAAATTGCAGAATGAAACTTTTTATGGGGGAAAAAAAAAAAAGCAAACTACTGTAATACAGTGAAGGCACAATAATCTGAAATATTGCTAATGAAAGGGGGATATTTGGAAGACAGCTGGGATGAAAGAGTACTGAAGATACTGAAGAACAGAAAATTGGATATAAATAAACAACTATTTATGGGATCAGAAAGAGAAACAGTGAACGGCTTTGGGGAGAAAAGATCTACAATAGAACAATACACAGAATTCTGTGCACAGTACCAGAAAATAATTTCTAAAATTATAAAGAATTCAGAGAAGAAAATAAAAAAAGTGACAAGTGAGCTGTAGTTTCTAATTTAATTAAACAAACTAGCAATAAGATTAAAACTGCAATAACTTAATAGTTTTCCTCACTGAAAATCAGTCTTGTTACATTGAAAAGTATGGAGCTGGAGACCTATGATACTGATGGGGGCAATGTGAATGTGTTTATTCACTCTGACTCTGATCCAGCTAGGCCTGTTTTTTAGTGAACTGAGTAATGTCATAGAAATTTAGAATTAGAAATATAATGAATATAGAAATAGAAATACAAAATTTTGCAGGCATTGAAAAGTTAGAAGTCAAGATTAAAGTCTAGTTAAGTGCTGCAATAAGTGAAGGAGTTTTGTTTCACATAGGACAGTGACAACATTACCATAGGAGTTGTTTTGATGTGCAACTGGAGATCTGAGACTGAAATTACTACTTCAGTTATGGTAAGTGATAACCTAAGATACATTTATAACTGCAAATTTCTATCTGCTTTGGAAAATGGAATTTTTTCTTTTGTAGTGTTATGTTCTGTGTTGTGTTTTCTTATGAAAGAAGCCTGGGAATAAAGTCTCACTTTGGAAAGCCACTTTGAGTTAGTTCAATTCAAACTTTAATCAAAAGGGGAAAGATATTTGTACGGTATAGCTACTGGCATATAACATAGTTGCCTCTTTTAGGAAACCTGTCTTATACACAATTGTCTAGGGGATACTCTAGAGAACAATTCAGCACATCTAAGTTCAACTCTTGATTTAGCCCCTGGAGGAGCCTTTTTTTTCAGGCTGTGAATAGAGTTGAACTTCCTATTTCAGGATCTATATTAAGTCTATAAAAATCTGAGGTCTGAATCACCATGTCAAGCTATAGTTTAAAAATGACAATAACTATCATTAAGGACTAGATCACAAAGCCTTTAAATGATATTCATAATGATGCATTGCATTTCTTTATTTTACATTATACCAGGACTGATCTGTGCAATTCATTATAGTCTGATAACAGTGAGAATTCAACCAGATGCTATTAATAAGTGAAACTACTTGTTCTGCAATTAAACTACTGG
Organism: Numida meleagris; assembly: GCF_002078875.1. Taxonomy (NCBI): domain Eukaryota; kingdom Metazoa; phylum Chordata; class Aves; order Galliformes; family Numididae; genus Numida; species Numida meleagris. The sequence goes on along the minus strand of NC_034410.1, from coordinate 25,652,838 downwards.
AAAACACAAAGACTTATAACTTTCTAGATACTGTACCTTTTTCTGCAGTTCTCATGTGTCAAAGGTAAAGCCAAAGTTGTTTAAGGAATTTTAGCAACTCTCCCATTACTGTGGTCAGCTTCTGCAGTGCTTTTATTTCTTTAACTCTTCTTGCAGTCTCTTCACTGGTAGATTGCTTATCCAGTTAGCAGTTACATATTTTTGTACATAACTATGTATACTTGTTCCTTTTGTATATCTTTCAATTGCACACATACATTGAATATTTCCTTAAATTTCTTTTGTTGTTGTTGCTGTTGTTCACTATAATTTGCTAGGTAGCAAAATTTTTAATAGTGCACTGTTTGGGGTTAATTAGATATTGATCCATATCATCATAGGGTGCTTTAAGGCATTTGTCATGTCTTATTTTTGATTCATTCTTATATTTGAATAGTTATTCTAAAAGACTCATTACTGTTTTGTTTGGTATGTGAATTTCTAATTTCTATTTTTTACCTCTTTGTTATAAAATAGAATATTACTCCTCAGAACTTCTGGAATTCAAGATCTCTTGTTATAATTTCATTTGAACAAACGTCACCTATCTTAGACACAATGATTAAAAAATTCATGAAGCCTGAAGTTCCAGTAATAATTTGCAAAATTATAAATGAAACAAGTTAATACTCCCAAAATGTTTACAAAAGAGCAGAAAGTAATTATCTTCAACCTAATTTTCTATCCACAGCTTTTGTTAAAAACTTGTTATAGTCAACATTCAGTGATTCTGAAACAAGATACAGCCATACTATTTTGAGATATACAAGAGGTAGGTGAGGGACTTACACAATCACATAGAATTAAATAATAATTTTTCAGAGGTAACCAGAGATAAAATATTCCTAAAGGTCACATGCCATCTCTTCAGACCATTTAAGGCTTCTGAAATGCCACTCTGAGGTAAAATAACTGCCTCCCCAGAAGAGTCATCCTGTTAGAGAGTCAGCTAGCATCAGTACTGAGATAAATGAGAGTGCAGAGAATTGATTTTACACTTGTATTGTAAGTGCGGTCAAAAATTGTAGGCCAGTACCTCAAATAGAAATCTGTAATATTGCTGTGCCTTGAATAATGGCAAAGAGGATATAGTTAAATACACCTTAATATATCTTTTTTCTTTTTTTTGCTAACTTTAAATTAAAATATTCACTTCCCAATTTGTTTTACAATGTGGTGCAAACCTCACTTTATTTGGAGTTTTTCTCTCTGTTGATAATACCTATAAAGAAACAGACCTCCTATTCCTTCACCAATCACTCTTCTCATTCAGCAGTTTCTCTTATTGCAAACTATTTCTTGCAGTGTGGCAAGTAAATAAATGCATATTTTTTCAATCAAGACTGACAAAACCTTAATAGGTAGGAAGGAAGTCTGTGAATGTTCCAGGTTTATTATTTTTCAGCAAGGTTGTTTTAGCACAGAGAGACTGTTGAGACTAAACAGAAGAAGTATTTACACAAATTTAATTTGGTTGCACCAGATCTGTTAGTTCCGTGTAGGATTCTGGCTGCTGGCCTGTTTGTTTTTTTTTTGTCTGTTTGTTTGTTTTCCCCCCATCTTTTATTTCTATTTCAGATGTTTCTGATTTGAGTAAGCTCACATCTGCTTTGGCTCCTTGCCTTAGATGCTACTGGTTAGGCTACAGTGCTGTCCAGCTGGGACCATCCATCTCTGGTCAGGTATTTCAGACATAATCATGATTGAGCAGCAGCAAGAACAATTAATCCAATATTTTACTACTTTCTCCTCCACACAGTGTTAAATAGTCTCCAGGGTATGTAGGCAGCAGGACAGAGACATTTTGAGAAGCCCCAGAACATTCTCAGAAGTTTAAAAAGAAAGCAATTGGCCTTATTTTCTTTCCCACCAAGAAAATAAGAGTATTCACAACCCTAGCATAATTCCACAAACACTTCAGTGTATAGTGTTACTGAGGAGAACAAATACTTTAATAAAATTCACTTTGATAAGTCAAAGTAGGCTAAACTGAGTATGTAGTCAGGCATGTAAATGTGAGGTGATTTTTTGGAACTGATACGTGGTGAATATTTTCTTCCAAAGATGAGCAGAAAGTGGGAAGATGTTCTTTGGCACTGTTTGAAATTTTGCTTTTGTCTTTTCCCATTCAGTATAAAAAAATCCACCAGAGCAGAAACTCTAGAAAAACTAGGAAATTAAAAGTGAGTATGCCATTTAAGCCAAAAAGCTGCTAGGGATTTAGTGACTTTTTTCTGATATTCTTTTTTCTTCAATGAGATTACATGGAAGTAAATGCAAGATACTGATCAACACATCAAAGTCATTTTCAGTATGTCTAAGCATAGGCTTAGTCTCACCTTTAGACATATGGTTTTCCTAGCAGTGATCAAAATGACTCATTTGAATTGTTCTCTTGGCATATGGATAAAATTGGAGGAAATTATTATGTTAATCTAGTTGGGCAATTCTTTAGACAATTCCTACTCTTCCAGAACAGAACTATCATTACTATAATATTGTTTGTAAATTGAAACCGATGATCAGTGATTTAAAAGGACAATGTGGTTGGTGAAAGTTCCTACTACAGTTGACATAGGAAATGGAAGATGCATAAAAGTAACTATCTTAATAGTTTCCAAAGTCTTGGGTGTAATATGACAGTCTAATTTGGTTTTAAAAAGTCATAATAGTAATAGTACAATTACAATACATCATTCAAGTAAACAGAAGAAAAGAAAATCATGGAAGCTCTATGTTTAATTTAATGAATGAAATGCAGGTTCTCTTTTAGAATTTTGTTGCTGATACATTACTTTTATTTCCTGAAAAGGTGATTGTTTGCATGTACTTGTTGAAATTAATAGGTCAATATTTTTAAGAACAAGAAATTATTTTGCATACAGATTCTTTATTTGACATAAAAGTACATCTGGGTACAGTTTCAAGTGTATAAAAGCAATCACAATTTCAAAGGAAGACACTTAGTGCCCAAAGAGACTTCGTGAGAGTCAGGGTTACTTGTTACTTTTTAAATGTGCCTTGGCGAGTATCCTATGCTGTTCATCCTCAGTGAAGAATGACTTCATGCACTGCTGTGAACAGATTTACTGAGTAGCTCACTGCTGTGAAAACCAAACGATTACTAAGAGTTGAGGCTGTTTGATTCTTTCTCTTCTTTTTGCCTTTTATAGTTTAAACAGAAATGGGCATTTGCAATGTAAGCTTTATAATAGATCAGGCTCAGAGATTTACATTCTCTCTTTGTTGAAGAATGGTGATGTGATAGAAAGATTTATTTACAGGTCTAAAAAGACCATTGAACACTTTTCTATGATCTTGCATTGGAAAAGAAGGTTATAAACAACAGAACCCCAAGGAAGAATAATAGCCAACCTAACCTTGACAAATAATTTTAATCAACACTGGATAGCAGCCATGTTTAAAACCGTAAACAAAACCGAAACAAATAAGTGAAAAAAAACTCCACTCCAAAAAAGTGGTAAAGTTATTAGTGATTGATTGTAAGAGATACTGTACTGATATAAATAACATTTAACTCTTACTTCAGTGAACTTAGTTCTTTCACTGTGAAACTAGGATGTGCGAACCTAGAGAAAAGAGTACTGGAAAACTTTTGGATACTAAATAAAATACTTTCATTTTAGCTAACTGGCCTTCTACCATTTCCCCATTTTCTTAATTTTCAGCTTCCTTCAACTTATCATTCCTTAAGATTAATTCCTTCCTCCTATTACATCAAAAACACATAGTTCTTTTAGTTCTGCATCAGGACAAGCAACAGTAGTTGAGATGTTATTGTCCTAAAGCTATTCTTAATCTCTTTCTCAATCAGTATTATCCCTGTCCCTGAAAAAAAAAAAAAAAAAAAAAAAAAAGTGAAGAAAAAAAAAAGGCTGGCATGTTTCTAGTTCCTCCATAAACAGCCTACTGGTTTTAGTGAGCAAAAATTATCCTGGGACCAAATCTTACTGAAACTGGTGTCCTGCTGAAGCATGCAGAAGTGAAACTGTTTCATTTTACTTAAACCTACTTGCACTTCCACTTTTAGGTCTCGTTCAGTTTTCATACTGCACAATTTGTTTAATCTTAATTTTAAAGATGCTCTGATCCAAAATTTATAACCATTTTATAACCATTATATAATTATCTTTAGTAATAATTACTAATTTTTGTTTACTAATGAGTAGGACACCTTCAAACAAATGATAAGATTTAGAAACATGATTAAAATTGATGGACATACCTATTGCCTTTAAGGCTCAGTACTGTCATGTTGTATCAGACTTTTTTTATTTTGTTCTGTTTTGTACATAATTCCTTACAAATAAAAGCTGTTTACTTCAAACTCATGTATCCTTGAGAAATTGATCATTGATAAATGCAAAAGGTAAGTAGAACTCTTGCTGATTGGTGTCTACTGAAGCTTCAGTTATTAAACTCAGATTAGAGTGCATTCCAGTGGAACAATGAACAATGGTTACTTTTCAATAATGGAATCTTCCATGACTTTTTAAAGTCTGCATCATTTGTTAGTAACGGTTCTGTACTTTTATTTATAGTAACACTACACTGTGAAACGTCAGAGTCAAGTCTATTTTGCTCTGAAAACATCCAAATGAAAGCCTTAAAATGTTTATGCTGGCCTGTGCAATTATTGTATTGTACCATTGGCCTGGAAAAGAATTACAAAATAATGACCTGTTAATTCAGGTCTAGAGCACATAAAAAGGAAAAGCACAGAGAAAAGAGATAATCTATTAACATTCAGCTGAGAAAAATAAAGGCTATATAAGGTGGCACCAGCTCAGCTGTTTATTCACAGATAGTAATCAAAGAAGTTAGAACTGTCACAGTAAGGTGTTTTTTTTTCTTTCTTCTTTTTTTTACAGTTACTGCATACTTTTTAATAAGTTTTCTGTAGTAGAAAAATAAATTAGAATCACCATAGAGTCCTAGAGTACTCTGAGTTGGAAGGGACCTGCACGGATCATTGAGTCTAACTCCTGGCTCCACACTACACCACCCAACATCCAGACTCAATGTCTGAGAGCTCTGTCCAAATGCTCCTTGAACTCCTTCAGCCCGGGGCCATGCCTACTTCCTCAGGGAGCCTGTTCCATGCCCACCACCCTCTGGTGAAGAACCTTTCCTAATGCCCACATGACCTTCCTCTGATGCAGCTCCATGTGAATCATATTAGCTTGCTGGTAGAGTAAGAAAGCTAACAGCAGTGAGAAAAAATCCAGATCCTGGTGGCTACTATAAAAGATCTTACTTTGGGATTGTAGCCAAATGGCCCACATAATTATTTTAAAAACAGATCCACAATAAAACCCTGAGCATAAAGAGCTGCAGCCTCTGAGAAAGTTCATAAGAAGTTATGGATCTAAGGTAAGTTAAATTCTGTAGCAAAGTGTTCAGTGCGAGACTAAAACAGTACAAACAATGTTCTTTGTATTTTCAAAAAGTAGTCTGTAGTGAGTAATGAGCTTACACTCTGTAATTTCTGTTTCAAAATGTCATGGTTTGTCAACGGTTTACGGGCGTTCGGCCCGGTTCCGTGACGAAGGGGACAGGGGATCCACGGGTCCACACCCCGTGAAAAGGGAAAAGGGAAAAAGGGTAAGGAGATGGCCCTGAGAGCAAAGAACAGCGGCAACAATCTGAGGAGAAACAAACTAATTTACTAAATAAAATATCGGAATGCAAAACAACACACTATAATACAATATAATTACAATTTAAGCTGATAAATCCAATACAGAGAGAGAGAATGTCCCAAAATCAAGGTAGGCCTTACTCTACTACCGACGATAAGACGGCTGGAGAGCGAGGTGCTGCCAAGACGAGAGACGGGTGGAAAAAGGGACGAGGTCTCGTGATCTGCAAGTTTTTATACTGTGAGCTTTTATCTTTTCCCTCCGGCTGGAAAATGGTACAGAGGAGCAAAGTACCGTGGGGACTGTAGTAGTCCTCCTCTTTCTGAGAACCAGGTGTATCCACTACATGATGTTATGATGTGGAATACCAATAACCGAAAATCATAAAACCATGTCACAGTCCCCACGGTACTTTGCTCCTCTGTTACCATTTCCGGCCAGAGGGAAAAGATAAAAAATTATATGAACATGAAGTTACAGGTCTTAATTATTTGGAAGCTGTTATTGGGATAGAAATTTAATTTTGTTCTTTTCTGAAAACTAGACAAATGCAGACTTAAAATAGATAAATATATTTTTAGATGGAAATCAGTCAAAATTTTCAGGCTGCTATTTATTTAATACATTCTACATTCTATGGAAGAGATTCCCTGGCTGTTTTGTTATATACTGAACCATAATAAGGATTTTTGATCAGGGTGGAGCAATCTGTTTTTCGGAAGGCCCACTGAAGATTGACGCAACATGCATCTAATGATAACTTATCTCTACCTCATGGAGTTACTTTCTAAGAGCTATTTTTTCCAGGCTGTTAGATTGTAGCAAATGACATTTAATTCTTATTCAAAGCAAAATAAATATCCACAGCTTCCTTCTTAAACAGCATTTGTGCCTGCAAATTTATGATTGCTAAGATATGACATGGTCAAGGCTTTTAAATTTGAGATTTTTTTATTTCTTTTTCTTCTTTCTCTTTTCTGTTTTTAATAAATCAGCATCAATAAGTGTCAAAACAAAACAGCATTTCTAATACCAGCATTGGCCTTCCTTGAGCCTTATTGTTCTGACACAAAATATAGGTATGTACTAATACAAACATTTACACATTTACTTGCAAATGTATGGCCTTGCCATATAGATGGGAATACTCTGCTTGTAAATAAGCGGAGAGAAATTGCCCTGGTTTTGGCAGAGACAGAGGTTTTTTTCTTCTTGTAGTATTTGTTAAGATACTATGTTGTGGATTTGGGTGAAAAACAATGCTGACAACACACCAATGTTTCACTTGTTGCTGAGCAGTGGCTCAGAAGAGGCAAAGATGTTTCAATTTCTTGTACTTTCTGCTAGTGATGGGAGCTAAGGGGCACAAGGAAGGGACAGAACCAGGACAACTGGCCTAAACTGGCCAAGGGAATATTCCATACCATATGACATCATGTGAAAAAAATTATAAAACTGGGAGGAGTTGGTTAGAGGGCTGCTGCTGCTCAGGACTGGCATCAGTCAGCATGGGGTGAGCAATTGTTTTGTGCATCACTTATTTTGTAAATACATATTATTATTATTATAACTATTATATTTTTCTTCATCTACTCTATTTTTCTTTATTTTTTTATCTCCCTCTCATCCCACTGAGAGGGAAGTGAGTGAACAACTGTGTGGTGCTTAGCCACCTGCTGGATTAAGCCACAACAGCAGTCTAGCTGTGAATCTCAAAACCAAGTGAGAATTCACCATGGAATATAGCACACAAATTCACATCAAAAGTACAAAAATGTGTATCCACTTGTATTTCCCAAGATACCTTTACAATTTCTAGACAAATGAAAATATTATGATTTTGTATTTCTTTACTTTCTTGCTCATGTGGAAGCCTTAGAAATGTAGTTACAGTTTTCTAAAAAATGAGAAGACATGATTGTTCATTATAACAGAAAGAAACTGCAAGAAACAAAGAATGGTTTCCAGAACTTGGGGGTAGCAATAGGGAAAAAAGTAAAACATAAGTACTTCACATTATTTCCTGTCAGTACAGGCTGTATATTGGATCAGTTTTATCTCTATATATTCTTAGAATATTTTTCTCGTTTACACATAGATTAATTTTCTTTATCTGCTGCTTCAATATGGTTCACCTACAAATCCTTTAGAATTCAACAGCTTAACCTCATATATAAAGAGAGGTGCTTATGTCATTCAAAACTGATAAGAGACACATTCTGCTCTTAGTTCAGCTCTTCTATTTTAATAGTTGAAGATAAATTAGTAAGTAACAGATTCAAGGAGTCACTATCCAAAAGCTCTTGTAATCCAGTGGTAAACTGGGATTGCTGCAAAGAATTCTAGATTGGTTTAATTGGATATCGGAGAGTGTGTTCATGAGAGCTTACTGCTAATGTGTTTGCAAACATTTGTTTGAATACTTTGTGAATTATTTAGCATTTTTATTCAAAAATTGCTGAACATTTAAAAGCTTTCTGACTATAAGGAAAAAGAATATGTTCACATTTGCCTAATTTTATTGGATAATCTTTATTAAACAGCTATTTAACAAGTATTTCATGAAGTAAAATAGAAAAGAACACCAAACAACACTTATACAAAAAAGAAGGACCTCTTAAAAGAACATTTCATGAATGATGTTAAGTAATTAAAGACTTCTATAAACAGTCATTATTGATTGTGTACTTTTTTGTCACATCTTTTTCTTTCAAATATGATCTCTGAAAGCATTATCCAAAATGTGCATATTTATAACTTGAAACATCTGATTTTTTCGTACATTAAGAATCAGATTGAATATTTTTCCTCCATTTTTCTTTTGGATTATATCCTATGCATTCCAGGTGGTTAAAAGAGGAATTTAATGAGAACATAGGACAGACTGCAGTGCAGAGTTTAGACAGACAATCTGTTTATATTTGACTGGTCTTTTTATCCTCTTTTCCCTCACTTGTTCATTCCCAGCCCATTTGATTGCTGCTTTTCCCCATCTTTGGAAAACACAATCAAACTCAGAAACATTGCATGAAGAATTTTTCATATCCCCATAGCCTCCTTAAAAGAAGGTGCTTAAAATGATTATCTTGTGACAAGTGGATAATTTTAGCAACTTGCTAGAAACATTTAGCAATTGAATGTATCATGACCACATCTCTCACTAATTAAACTAATTAATGCTTTGTATCATGTTTGGTTTTACAGCAATGCTACAACTATATCACTCTCATAACAGTAATGTGTAATAAGTGAATTTTATTTTGACTTTTTTTCATTAACTCTTTTTGAATGTGTTCTTTCATTATGGACACATATTCTTAAAATGTGTCTGTTAAAGTCTTTATGGAAAGGAATCATGGCAATAAATATTAAACCAGACAAGTTAACAGGAAAGAAAATAATCTCAAAGTAGATTCACGATTATGGGAGAGTATTTTGAAGATCTGTCTCTCTGGCAGTGATTTTGTTACACGTGAATTAATTTCAACATGTGATCTTTCCAAACTGACTATGGAAATCTCCTCTAATGGGATTAATTTTTATTAACCCTGCCAAATCTCTTGTTTTATCTGTGGATCAGCACATGGTTGCCATGGAAAGTACACAACAACATGTTTACTACATGTTCTTTTCCTCTCTTTCTGGTGTCCTAAGATATCCCATTGACTTTAGAGGAGATGTCAGGAGAGAGCATGCCTTGCTCTCTCTTGGAATTACCTGCACTCACAACAGCTGGGAACTCAACAGAGAAAAGAGTAGCAAAAACTGATGATAGCAAGGACAAAATCTGTCAACAAGCCCTCCTCTCCCTCCCTTCTGAAGTAGTAAATATATTTTCGATGAAGAAATATGGATCAGTTTTCAAAAATGACACCACTTATCTCCTTAGTAGGAATGCTTTTCTCAATGAGAGATGTATCAGAGTTCTCGTGTCCTTGTTCATTCTGTAAAATAAAATGTTTTTCATATAAACTATCTTTCTTGAAGGAAATACAGAGCTGTGGCACAACACAAATGACTGAATGAGTTGTGATCCTCCTGCACTTTAAAGGTGTTCACAAAAGAACATCTGTTTTAGAAATCTTTGATGACCTGTTGTATTCTGACATCTAATTTATTAAAGTTAAAACTTTACTGGAGCATTTGTTTTGATACATTTGTTTTTAAAATATTAAATGCAAAAAGATGTCTTACATTCAAGAGGGAATCTTTCTGATCAAAGTCAAAACACATGTAGATCTTGGTGAAAATAGTCAGCAAGGCGACGGGTGTGTAAGATACAGATCTGGACCTCTGCTGATGTTCATATAGGTCACAGCAGTAGGTAGGGGGAAGATTTCTAAGCTAAATCCTTGCTCTGTCTGCTTTAGTTTGGGAACTTTGCTTCACAACATCTTTTATAAGTATAATACTGATGTTTAGAATAGACCTTGTTTAGTCTTGCTTTTAATTTTTCCTTTCCTTTTCATTTTTTTTTCCTTTTTCCTTTTCCATCATTTTCATTTTTTTTTTTAAGAGTAAAAAGGAAAAAAAAATCACCACCTGATGAAACAGAAATTAAAACTGCTGCATCTTCAAGACACATAATCTTTGGCTTCGTGAGTACTTCAAATGGCATTTTATCAGTCTTGTCTTGTTACAATTCCTGAAGATTTATTCTTTTATTCTTATTCACTAGAATAAGAGATATTAACTCATACAGTATAAACCCAGATTATTTGTTTTTACAAATTTTATTTTAACTAACTGATGGCTAGTATTTTCAGATGGTTTGCTTGAGTGAATGGGCAACTAGATATTTTCAGAAAAAAAACAACACAAGGGTTTATATTTGCCTTGCAAGGAAGGAAATAAACTTCAGAAAATTGGATTTTAAAGAAAATGAGCCATGACATGGATCATAACTTATGATTATGAAATGAAATACAGTGTAAGTTGCAGTGTACTTAGGAAAATGGTTTCGAAAAGATAGTGTTCAAATAATTCTAGCAAAAAAAACCTCACCAAAAAAAAAAAACAAAAACCCAAGTCTAAGCTCTTTCTGAAACACTGCTTAAAACATCAATTACAGAATCACAGAATTGTAGGTGTTGGAAGAGAACTTCAGAGATCATCAAGTCCAACCCACAATTACAATTCCCTAACATTTATTCTAGCTGTATACCAGTTTATGTTTATTCCCAATTTTGTAAGATCAATTCAGCAATAAATCACTGATGCAGTTCCAGTTCAGGTTCATTTCAAGAGATTTGGTGTATCATCTCAGCTAATGCTGAATTATTGAGCATAGTGCTTAAGACTGACCATTCTATGATGATTCTGTGATGTTTTGTGAAACATTATAGAGCACTTAAAATAATCCTGACCTTGTGCATATTGTATGTGAAAATGGATAATACAAAATTACATTACAAATAATACAAAAACAATACAAAATTTCTTGGCTCATGAGGATTCAAGAGTACCTACTGGCATACTCAACACTGCATTACTTTAGTGTATGTGCATAATTAAATAAACAACTGTAAAACAGTATACTTAGTCCTGCTGACCTTGATAACAGACCAGAGTCAACATGAAAAGCTGAATACAGTGCATCTTATTGAAAAGTATAGTGCAGACACTTCCAGAATCATCATGCAGAACTGGGGAATATTCTTGGTATGTCCCTCTCTAACAAAAAAAAATCATATAGCACAATAGCCAAGATAAAAACATCTAGGTTTAGTTTTTAAGGCTATTTATAACTCAGGAAGTCACACAGGCAATCATGTCCTAAGTAACAACGTAAGGAATGAGGAAAAACTGGTCATTTAGTAGACATAGTCTTTAACTAAATGTCAAATAAAATTATGCGACAACCTCCGGGAATATTTAAAAGTGTCTGCATAACACAAAAACTTGCTCATCTGAAATATATCCTTTAGTGGTCCAGTGTGTAATTTTGTTTTTATTATTTGTATTTTAACAGAGATGAAAAGCTACACTGAATTTGCGGTAGATGCTATTTTACTACAGAGTAACAATAATAGATGCAAAAAGGAAACCTTTGACAAACAAGGTTCTTAGTGACAGATACCCTACTGTTAAAGATGCTCATGCTTTCCAACAGGAAATTCTGAACACGTCTAATTCATTCTAGTTTGAAGTGAAGGTCTTTTCTCCACTGGTAATTCTCAGTGGTTTACTGTCTTCCAGATTTCCATAAAAGTTTCGGGTTTCAAAACAATCTTGGTCAAGTAGTGCTAATGATGGTGCTCAATTTTATGCCACAACTCTGTGATTTCTATCACTAATATATATTTTTTTCTTTTCCTGACATCAAATAACAAGAGTGAATTAGCTGATCTGGAAGATGCTTAGGAAAATCTGGGCTGCTAGAGGATATAAACTTCAAAACAAATTTATGAATCTCTTATTACCCCAGAGACTAAATTTCTGTCAATATTTTCTCTTGATATATCAAAGATAGTTTTTGTGTTATCTAGTCCCATGCTTTTGGAAAGTCAAGGTTCTTATAACTCATTTCAATTAAAAAAAAATACATTAAATCTACATTTTCAAATATCAGTAGATATTTTGAAGACCAGACAGCATGGTTCTGTTTCTTCTAGGCAGAGTAAATGCCAAACATAGGAAGTTATAAATAGGCAAGTGACGTGAAGATATTTATATTATTAAGACCCTTGTAATTGTTATTTTTTATATAATTATTCCTATATTATTACTAAAATGGAATTAACATATCTTACATAGAAGATAGTGTGTAATTGCATAACTCCACAATAATCTGGGGAAGGAATTTTATCTAGTTACCCACCTTGGTCATCTAGGGACTATTTCTGTGGAACAGCTTTTGTATGTCATCCGGCACTGCTTGTTATGTGGTAAATCCAGTGACATACAAATTCCCATCATGGAAAGTGGCAATGATCACATGGGATCTTTGATAGGTTGATGATTTCATATAGGATATCCTCAGTCAGCATTTTGTAGTCAGTAATTGCACAATTGGCCTAAGATGGCCGTGGCCATTTCTTGAAGTTTATGTTGGAAAAAATACAGTATTTAGGGTTATTACACAACAAAAATGGAAAACTAGAGATTGTACAGAACTTTATTGTGTGGTAAGATGCTTAGTCTAAGAAAATTCTACTCACAATGAATTTGGTCCAGCCTCTCAGAACATCTGGTTCATTCATAGCAAAAATAATCATTTTCCAATTCTAGGCTGAAGGTGTAAAGTGGGACTTTGTAGCAAAGGCTGATATCTCTGAGCAAGTCTGAGCTAGGACTGGCCACAGTCTTCCTTTCTTTGTGGTCTTCAGGGCCCTCCTGTTATGCCCAACATAAAAAAGTCATTGATTCAATGCAACTTATTAGGGTATGTAGTCACTTCATTGTTATTTGACTGGCTGAAGCAGTAAGACTGGGACAAATATTAGATATGGAATGAGTGTGGTGAGTCTGAATTATTCTCTTATTGCTGACTTCTTCAATATCCCACAGTTGCTAGCAGATTTACCATGAGCAGGTGTAGCCAATGACCGTGCAAACATCCAAGTTCTGCCAAAGGACAAAATGATATGTCACATAACAAAAATTCTGTTTCTTTCCTTATTAATTATTAAAGTGCTGGAAATAGAATAGAAACAGACACATGCCCTGCTTTAGATGAGTAAAGCAATATATTTTTAACCCATAGAACTACAGTATACCTTGTAACTTCTAAATTCTGTTGCATATGCACTTTGATTCAATGATCTTTTTGCCCATGCTTTATTCAGTGGTGTTAGCAGACCTAGTGGAGATGTGAATCTCGTTTGCTTTTTATCTGACCTATATTTCTATTGTTGAAGTTGGAAGGTGAATGGAACAGGAAGAAAAACTAAAGGCTTGCTTATTTGGACTCTACTCTGTATAATTTGATTCCATCTCTGCTGTAGAGTTCTACTTTGATATCATAGTAGAAGTAGTTACATTACTGACAGTAGACATCTGTTGCTCTGAGTTTTTCTGGCCATTCTCAGCTACAGTTGAAGTCGATTGGAATATTGTCTTGAATGTGCTAAGTGCTGCTTTGTGTAACTTGAGAAATCAATTCCTAGACATTAAACTGTGGACTGTAAATAAGCAGGGACTTTCACTGTCTTGCTGGTTCAGCTTGGTATCTGTAATGTGGGGATAACCCCTCACATCACATCACATTTTGTGAAGATAGGTGAATGCTTGTGAAGCATCACAGTGCTGAGTGCCAGAGAAAATCCAATGAGGCAGCCTTAGAATCACATGCAATAGATAAGACTTAAGTCCACAAAATGAACAATGAGTGTAAAACAAAATAATGAATAGCCGGTGTTTATAATTGATCACTATCTATCTTATTCACTCAATGGGATAGGGGTCACATGTGAAAAAAACACAGTGTTTGAGTATGTATTAAAAGTGTGTTTCATAAAGCATACCCTCCAGGAAAAAGAACTGCACTTCAAAGACTTGAGTTCTCTCATTTTGTACTTGTAAAAGTTTGATTTTGCCACTGTAATATCTATTATAATTTTTGCATGTATTATTCTCCCTTCCTGTCATTTACACCTTCTGACCCACATGCCCTCACTTTGGACTTTATTTCCGGTAATATCCTAACAGGTGTAAAGTGTTTTTCCACAGATGCTTTTTCACACTGATGTTTTCCCTATTCATTCTTTCATTTCTCCCCTCAAGCCTCCTTCATTCTTTTGTGCTATTCTTACCAGTAATCTCTCTGAAAGGAAACATGACTTGGCTTCTTTAGAAGCTCAAATAATTGCAGTGCTATTTAAGGCTTAATAACCTTGTGCTTTTAGCAGTCTAAATCAGAGTACAATACTTGTGCCTCACTGTAATATTCTTTTTTTGTTGGTGGTGAGGGAGAGAATCAGAAGTCAAGATCAGTTAGCTACTTTCCATAATTTAAAATCTGCCAACATTGTTTCTTTGTTTACTTGAATTGTTTCTATTTATTCATAATCTTTCAGAGCTGTATCTGATTTAAAATTCCTTCTGTTGATAGACTTTTCATTACAGTGAATCTTAGGATATAGTCCATTGGTCCAGTAACACTGGAGATATGTTTATTATCTTTTATTAAATGATCTGAACAAATATGCAAATCTATGTTGAGATGGCAAGAAGAACTACAGGTCAGGTCCTATTAGAGGGAACAGGGTTTTTGTTTTAGATGTATCAATACAGGAACATTAAAATGGTTAGATTCTACCTGGCATAGTTCGCAGTGGAAAAAAGAATAGTCTGATTGAAGCTACTCATTTTTTTCTTCTTTCTTTTCTTTTCCTTTTTTTTTTTTTTTTTTTTTTTTTTTACATCTGCAGGAGTGATAAACATTGCTGTGACTTGTCTCAGACAGCAACCAAATTTTAGGAATAGTAGTCCTTCAGTAGTGCTTTTCTTTGCAAAAAATACTAGAGTATCTTAAAGGCAGGTACAATTGCAAACTACATTTCTATGTATGTCTCTATAAAGGCAGTCTTTATTATTACCAATAATAGGAGCATTTGGAACCTAGCTCCTATTTAATACGAAAGAAGCACAAGGAAAAGGAGAAATCCCTGTCACTCCAGGGATTCCGTCTAGTTCACTGGATAATCATTTCAAATATGGAATATGTTTCCATTGGATAGTGAATGTCAAGCTCTGAGGTTAACAAAGCTGGGAAGTTTCCTTTGTGTCTGCGTATTACCAGTGGCTTTTGGCAAATGTTAGAATTGTTGACATTGTAGTTAGATGACAGATTCTGTGACAAGTGATAGTGGAAATAAAATACTTATTTTATTCGCTAATTACCTAATTTTAAGTAAAATCAAATCAGTGTTTTCTCCTTGTCTCTTTCTTTCTCTCTCTGTCTCTATAAATTATGTTTGAACTGAAGAATTTTTTATTCTAAATCCTTCATGTATGCTACAAAGTGGGCAGTGAACCTTACCACTTACAAATCTCATTCAGTCTTTACCAAGAGATAAGACACTGAAGAAAGTGGCAAAACATTGCTAAACTCAGATGAAAGCTTTTGGTATGTATCTGAGACACTGTGAAGACTATTTTGGCAACACAATGTCTACCAGCAACTAGGATCACAGATTCAGTGTTTATGTCTCAGGTCCAGTTTAAATTCATATAGTTCATTAATATAAATTATTAAGGCTAGTCATTTCCTTGTTAAGTGCATGAGTAAAATCAGTATCAAGTATCTTGGAAGGAACCTTGGAGATCTTCTAGTCCAGCTCCTCCAATTAAACAACATCCAATTAGATGAGCTAGCTCAAGATCTTGTGTAATCGAGGCAAAATATCTCCAAGGATGGAGACTCGGTCACCTTCTAGGTGTCTGTTCCAGCGTCTGAGCAGCCTTATCATTACAAATTTGTCCTTATACCTGTTTGTAATATTCCTTATTGGAACTGGTGTCCATTACCTCCAGTCCTGTCACTGCGTGCCTCTAGGAAAGTCTGTTTCTGTCTTTTCTATACTCTACCATAAGTAACTAAAGACTGCATTGAAATCTTGCTTTGGTCTTCTCATCCTAAGGATACTAAATATATCCTGTACATACAGAGTATAAACGCTGTAATATGATGAACTGGCATGTGAAATGGTTTTCAAAAGATAGATTCATGGACATATGGGAAAAAAACATTCCCAATTTTAGCAGTTTGTCTGTGATAGAAGGTGGAGTCTTTTCTGCAGGTTATACACTATCCATAGTTTAAACTTGCATTGCACTGAGCAAACTTCATCTTAGCTTCATCTGCTTGTGCAGAGAATTTCAACTTCAAATTTCTAAAAAATTACCTATAATTCACTTGCTTAGTATCAAGTCTTGTTTAATAAATTATAATGTCATTGTTCTGTTTAGCAAACCTTATTTCCTTCTACCAATCAATGATAAAACATGAAAAACTTGAAAAAATATTTTATATACAATGGTAAGAAGAGATTGTGAATTCACCCGAACCTACTAAGGTGTATTGACTGAGATTTGATTAATTAAAAATGTATATATATACATATATACGTATATATTACTTCTTTACCACATTCAAATTACAACAAGATTAAATTCTACTTTGAAGGTATTCACAGATTTTGATCAGATATTCAGGTAGTGCTAGGCAATCAGAATAGCAAGGTGGTAGGGTTCATAGACTACAGAGAAAGGAAGTTCAAAAATAGAAATATTTTTCAAGAAAATTATTTTTGCAGACGTTCTTCTGATAAAATTACAAAAAAGAGGGATGCCTATTGGCAGTCAGCTGCTATGTAGTCAAATAGTCTTGATCTTCATTTTACTGAAAAATAGATTGAGAAAGTACCTGCTTTTGTGACAATAACTCTCTACCAATCAAGAGTACGACTATACAAAATACAGCTTAACTATGTCACAAAATAAGTGAACTCAAGTACGTTTAACACATTACTGTAATAGTGCTGATTGGAGAAACATAAAAACATTAAAAATCTTATCTGATTTAATTTTCAAGTCCTCAGTATGTGAACTTAAGTATTTAACACATAAAAAGTACCAAGAAAGAAAATTTAACATGAGTATAATGAATACAAGGGAAAGTGTTTTCATTTGTATAGGTAAGATTCATATTGCAAGGGCCAAGCAGATGTAATTCAAATGTGGCTTTTAACAAAATACATAGCATGGTACTAACATCCTGGTTTATTCTAAGATTAGTGAGATTGCCAGTGGTGCTGTGAATCTCTGTACTTCCATTTCCATATTTTCTGTGGCAAAGTTTGTGTTTGTAGGCCAACACTTCAAAATCCATCATGAGCAAGGGTTTGACTTCATGAATTATCTCATGTTGCCAATCCTAACACCCAGCCTTTTTTGATAGCTGACAATTATACTATGATTCTGGGTCATAAGCTTTTAAAGTAAAGAAGCTTTAAATTTTAACATAATTTTTTACGTATCATAGTCAGATAATACCTGATATATCTTCTTTAAAGACTTAAAATAGGGAGATAATTCTTTGGCATTATCTCTTTCCTCAAACTTTTCCAGGGCACATATGCTTTGTCTGGACTATACTATAAATTTGCTTGAGTGTAACAAGGTAAAACTGGAAAGAGCATATCTGTGAGGAAAATATATATTTATATAGGAGAAACAATTGTAACAAAGCAAAAAAAGTTTGTACCTTCTTTTTTTAGATTTCTTTAGAGCAGGTTAGAACATAGGCCTGGGACCACACCAAAAAACATTGTCTCATTTTCCATTTGCATGTTTGCAGATGTAGAGAAATGTAGAGGGAACCTGTGGTGTCAATGGGACAGGTAACAACCTGGATCCATCAGCTAATTATATGGCAGCGTATAATAGTATTTTGCAATGCTAATTAATAGCCTTAAATACTACATATGCATGACGCTTTGAAAGCAGAGATGCAAAGCAAGTCTGCTCTTCCAAAGGGTTTGTAATCTAGCAGCCTTTTAACTGAATGTAATTCAGTGAATGCAGCTAAGCATGATGATGACTCTGTGACTAAGCAAAGCTGAAAGAATCTGTTTTTAAGAATAAGTGTTATATTAAAACCCAAGGATTATGTTTAATTTCTGAAAGAGATCAAATTGCTTACATGGGAAACTTAATGCAATAGGATTCTAACTGGACTGTCTGGGAGCAACTGCAGTTCAGATTGATAACAATAAACATAAACTAGTTCCTTCAGATTTGAAGTAGTACTTCAGAGAAACAAAAGTAATAGGGGGGAAAGATTTGCCATGTATTGTATAAGTTACAAACAATAGAAATTGCATAAGTAGTGTAATCTGGCTTCTTGCAGCCAAATAGGTAAAACATTCAGCACATGAATCAGCAGCTGTGGCAGTGCTGAAAGCTAGTGAAGCCATTTTGAGACCATTGTAGTGAAAGTAGCAGGTGTTGAGATATCCTTTCCAGTGAAAGCACCTCAGTAATTCTGGGGTGATTTGATAGGTCTACCAGTTAACACTGCTGCCAAAATAGGAGATGCTGTTGTTCTATTTAACTGGCCACCATCTTCGGCAAATAGCTTAATAATTTCTGTTCAGAGTGACAGAATTCAAGAGGTCTGACGCTGAATTCTAAAGCAATTTTTGAAGAGAAAAAGGCTATATTTTATTTTACTTTTTGTCTGATCAGCTATCTGAGATGTGTTAACAGCAGAGGTATGTTCTTGCGGTGCTGCATCTGCTTTGTTATCTGCCTTGACAAACAAGCAACATAGTCACTATTGTCAGACAGCATCCATTGAAATGACATTAATTCCGGGAAGGTTATCTATGGGGTCATCTTGAGGGAAAAAAAAAAAAGAAGTTATGGGTTAGCGGGCCTTTTTAAGAGAACAGCACATCAAGAAGCTTTGAAATATGTGAATAATGTCAGCAAAAGATGCACAATTTCATGATGAAATGCATAGAAAGTAGAGAAGATAAATTTGTCCTCTTTTTGGCAGAACATCTTGGTTATGTGCAAATGGCTAAGAGGCTTTTCCTGCCTGCTTCTTTTCAAATGGCGAGAGTCCAAAAGAAACAAAATGAGAGCCTGCCACTATGACTCCACCAAGTCAGCAAAGGCAAATTTTCTGAAGAAAAATTAACTATCAGGAAGACTTTAAAAATATATATATTGCTTGAGAAACATCAAATACTTAAGGTCAGAGTGAGATGTAATTTACACTAGCATCAATTTGGATCACCTCCATTGATTTCACAGCAGTTGATTTCGGTAGAAATACACTGGATTTACAAGTATGCAAGTAAGACCACCACTTAGAGCACAGGACACTGTGAAGTGATATGCAGCTAGATGCAGTCAGAGCCAAACTCTGCCCCGGGTTACATCCTTTGAAGTCACTAAGTGTTTTCTTTGTCTCCCTAATGCTTTGCAATATTTCTTGTCTCCAATAAAATACTTTTCTTTCCCTGATACAGGCTCCTGCAGTTCTCTCCTAAAAATGGTAATGAACTAGCTGAGCAGTAACTTTTCATAATTAGAAATACCACAACACTGTCTGCCTCACCACATTTTAACTGTTTCCTTTGCTGTACAGCTGTAAAGGAAGGGCTGCTTCTTACCTGCTTCTTAGTTAATCAGTGGCAGCCTACGGCTTTTCAGTATACTTTGATTGGTTTAATATTTGCATCTGAATGAGAATCAGCCTGCTACTCGTTTTCACCAAAACAAAACAAAACAAAACAAAACAACAACAACAACAAAAAAAACAAAGTAAAAAAAAAAAGTATATTCTATGTTACATGCGTAACTTTGAGTGAACTTAGTGGAGGCTTATGAAAATGAACTCTAAGCCTTGTGAAATTGCAATGAGAAGGGATAGTAGGTTACAAGAGCTAGTGAAATAGAATATGCTTACACAACAGCAGCTGTCTTGTGTCTCTTTTTTTTTTTTTTTGAGTAGTACAGCATCAGAGAAAATCTGATCATCTCCTCTCTGCTACTTCTGTAACTCTGCGTGAAGAAGGAAAGAGCATAAGAGGACATAGGGTTAAAAGAGCCATTTCCTAGTGCTTGCCTAAATACCAGGGCACTTATGAATTGCTTTAGATAAGAGCGATATGTGCATTTTCAGATTTTGTCCTGGCAACTCTACATTTTCTTTAGCCCATAGAGTGAACTTATACCTCTAGGCCAGCTTAGATTAGCCAAGTGCTTAAGAGACCATCCTTATTGCATCTCTCATATGTTCCCCATATTTTTTTCTCCATCTTCATAAAATATAATTAGATTATTGTGGAGTTAACCACTGAGACACATCAGGTTTTAAAAACATTCAGCCTTCCAAGTCAGATTTATTAAGTTACCAAACAAATCTATTTGCTCTGTATTATTATTACCACTCCCACTTTAAAATAAAATTTAGCTGAAGAATCTTAGTGTGTTCCTGTACTGAAGGAGACTGAAAAACTAAATGTATAACTTCATCCTTCAGAAACATTCACAGCCTTTCTTTGGTATCCGCTCTTTCACCTCACCAAATATAAACTTACTTGACTTTTACTCTCCAACTTGAACGTCCACAATTTACTGCAAAAATGGAGCCACCTCATCCCTCACTACTGGGGTATGTTTGTCAAAGAAATGGCTAGAGGGAAGGAAGGCTGTAAAGGTTGAGGGCAGGGCTGCTGAAGAGGAATAAAGATAAAGATGGTTGGGGGAGCACAAGAGCATACAGGGGAGCATCCAGGAGGCAGGAAGAGAAGGTGGTAGGATTTTGTAATGATGAAAAGAAAATGAAGCTTTGGCATTTGAGAGGAAACACTCAAAGCACAGGACAGACATGAGGATCAAAATGTAGAGACATACATTACATGTGAGGAAAAGGGAAGAATTCAAAAGAAATGAGAAGGGAAAAAAAGGGGCAAGAACTGTAGCACAGAAGTAACTGAAGCAGATAAAAAGAGAGTGAAGAAGTAGTTTAAAATAACACAGACTAGCAGAAATAAGAAGAGAGAGAGGAAGAAAGAACAACCAGGGACAAATTAAAAATGGGCAGGAAAGTCCCCTGAAACTGCCTTTTTTTTTTTTTAAATCAGGATGATCCATGATGTAGAAAGGAAAAGGTTTACACTTCACTGAGAAATCAGGTTTGCAATATATACCCTAACCACTTCTATAACATGCATAGATTTTTCTTCCCATTTATTGCTGATATGCCTCAGATAGAATCATAGAATGGCTTATGTTGTAGGAGACCTTGAAGCTCATCTGATTCCAACCCCCGTGCCATGGGCAGGGTTGCCAGCCAGCAGATCAGGCTGCCCAGGGTCCCATCCAACCTGACCTTCAATGCCTCTAGAGATAGGGCATTCACAATCTCTTCAGGCAGTTTAAGTACCTCACCACTGCTCCAAGTAAAAAAATTTCTTCCTAACATCCAACCAAAATCTCCCCTCTCTTATTTTAAAGCCATTTCTCTGGACTATCGGACTTTTTACTATCGGACCATGTAAAACGCCAGTCCCCCTCCTGCCTGTAAGCTCTTCTCAAGTGCTGGAAGGCTGCAATGAGGTCTCCCTGGAGCCTTCTCTTCTCCAGCCTGAGCAAGCCAAACTCCCTGAACTTTTCTTCATAGGAGAGGTGCTCCAGCCCTTTGATTAACTTTGTGATCCTCCTCTGTACCCACTACAACAGCTCTGCATCCTTCCTGTACTGGGGGCCCCAGGCTTGGACACAGTACTCCAGGTGGAGCCACACAGGGCAGAGTAGAGAGGGACAAATACCTCCCTTTCCATGCTGGCCACCCTTTTTTGATGCAGTCCAAGACACAGCTGGCCTTCCAGGCTGTGAGAGCACACTGCTGGCTCATGTTCATCTTTTCATCCAACAGGACCCCCAGGTCCTTCTCAGCAGGGCTGCTTTCAAGGAGTTCTTCTCCCAGTCTGCACTAATATTTGGAATTGCGAGTGTTGCACTTGGGCTTGCTGACCCTTATTAGGTTCTTTCCTGCCCTCTTTTTGAGCTTGTCCAAATCCCTCTGAATGGCATCGCTTTCTTCTGTTTTGTTGACTGCACTGCTCAGCTTAGTGTCATCAGCAAACTTACTGAGTGTACATTTGATCCCAGTGTTTGTCATCAATAAAGATGTTGAAGAGCGATTCTTAGACAGACCCCTGGGGGATACCACTCCAGGCCTTCACTTGGACATGGAGATGTAGACAGCAACCCTCTGGCTATGACCAACCAACCATTTTATTATTATATTTCATTATCCACCTAATATTCCAGCCTTCAAATCCATATCTTTCCAATTTAGGGATAAATGTGGGACCTGAGATTCTGGTTGCCAACATTAGAATAGTACATACATGCTTTTCCTGGCTGCTTTCTCTCCACAGACTGTCTCAGACTCATAATTCAAAGTGTTCTTTCCTTCATAGCTTCTCAGAGTCAAACTTTGTGACTGTTTAGACCATTGTTGTGCCTGTTACATTGCATTTATTGTGAGGAATCTTTGCCCATGGATGAGAATCATTTTTGCTTCCCCACTTCCTCCCCACTTTTCAGCCTTTGCTTTAGATTTTTTTTTATAACTTTATACTAGGGGAAAACAGAATGTAGTAGACAACATTTATTAAGACTAGTCATTTCAATAACCAATAAACATGATCAAATAATATATACATGCAACCCTTAATAGCCAATTAGTAGTTCCATATTTGTACCTGATCCACATGCTCTAGTCAGAAATACTTCTGTAAAGAGCATGTAATCTACAGAGCAGCTGAGCAGGTCCTGATGAAACATCATGGTTACTGAGAAGTATTCAGGGAAGCACTTGTTGCACTGGAGGGGATGCCCAGAAGCTCCAAAAAAAAAGTGTGCAACTCATTTCTTCTTTTTCTGTTTGTCTATTGGAAAGAATTTTCCTCTTCTCTTTATTTTTACTCCTTTATTTTTCCTTTCTCTCTCTCTCTCTCTTTTTTTTTTTTTTTTCATATTTCTTTTCTCATTAACTTCAGAGGTAAGTATGCCATCAGACTGGGAACCAAAATTAATTGTGTCCACACTTAAGTCAGTCTCAGCGTCCTATGTGCAACAACTGAGTCTGTAGTAATCTAATCCAAAATACTAGGACTGACAATCCAGATTTATTTTTACCTCAATCTATTTTCTATGTTATATCTCATTTTAGTAGTTGCCTTCAATAGAGAATCTATTTGTTCTACAGTGACAATCTTTTTATTTTTCCTGAAATTGATTTCACAATATTAAGTATTATCCATGCTTATTATAGAATGCATGTAAAAACATGGATATTGTGTTTTGCTCACAATGCAAAATCAGTAAGTATTTGAAGAATTGTCCAATCTCTATATTAGACAACCTTATAAAATCCTCAAGGACAATGGCAATAAAAAGGACAAGGGACAATGGAAGAACTTTTATCCAGTTCTGTGTATAATAGGCTTTCCTGAAAATCCAGGATCAAAGTGTCTTCACAAAACAGGAGAATCTGGTCATTTTTAAAATAAGAATAGAGGTAGCAGTTATACATTCAAAGTATATTTTGGAAAAATCTTACATAGTTCTATATTGGGTTGATTTCTGTACAACTTCAAAGACTGTCCTGAATGTAATGTCTACTATTTTATTATGTTGGCCCATGACATCAGAGGTGGGTGTTGGTGATATGACAGCAGAGGCTCAACCTTTCCACCCATGTTCTGTTACATTTTGTTGCTGCGTGACAGATGGCAGCAGAGGAGAAGCCTAACAGAATGGCATCTGAAATGAAAGTATGTATATATAAAGGTGTGCCACTGATTTCCTTCATGCGGAAAAAATGGCACCCATTGGCGTTCATCAATGTTTGCTGAATTTTTCTGGACACCAAACAGTGGATGTGAGCACAGTGAGGCAGTAGGTGGTGTGTTTCAGCTGTGGCAACAGAGACAGTGGGTTATCAACACAGGTGCATATTTTTACAAGCATGGCATGCAGGCTCTTGTTCATGGCTGGTGAAAATGTATAACTACTGATGGTGACTATGCTGAAGAATAGTGTTGTGTAGCTGAGCATTTCCTCTATCAAATAGTTTTATTGTGCTCTTTGCTGTAGTTTCCATGGAAATAAATAGGAGGCATTACTTTCAGAGCAACCTGTTTACAGTTGCTGCAGAAAGACCTATCTTAGTAGGACAGAAATTACTATTAATGAATTAAGAAATTGTTTAAATTAACACATAATTTATTGAGACTTTGAAGAGAGGACTGGTGAATGTGTCTAAGGAAAATATGGAGTTCTTCTGTTTCTATGTGTCTTACACACTATTTTAGGATGACAGAATAAGGTTATACATCCATGATGACATTTGTCATTGTCACAAGTGGACATGAATTAGAATTTAGCTTTACACATGCACATAATCAACTGAACTGACATGTTTCTATTCCCTTCCAATTCAAGAACGTGAATCCCCCAAACCTAAAAACTTTTACCCTAGTTCCAGCTTTCTTTTTTCTTTTTTTCACATAATTCTCACCTTTTATTTTTTTTTTCAGACACTCATTCTTAATGTAACACTCTTGTAAACGCAGGTTATATCCTTGAAAAGAAAGTCTTCCTTTACACTGTCATTTTGCATGTGCACTATAAAACAACTTTATCTCTTTGTTTCTCTACAGCCATCTTCTACTCTCCACAAATTGAGCTTATACACTCAATAAAATACATTTCAATTAATATTTCAGGCAAGTAAGTTCTTTTTGTAGATCTCTACTGTGGTTGGCTTGATGGAATCAATAGTTATTTAAATCACTTGCATAATGTCTGTGATGATGATTGATCAAATATACAAAAAGAATTTATTTTACATAGTTTGACTAGAGAGGTAGGACACCTTTACCTATTACTTTTGTAATGTTTGTTTTTAGCATTTATTTAGTTTTCTTTGTGCCATCATTATTATTTTGAATAAACAGATGTAAGTTGAAGATTTCTGAGATTCTTCTTTCTTACTGCACTGCGATATAGATTTTTTTTTAATCTGTTATGTTTCCATATTAATTTTTTGTGTTTCAACTTGAATTCTGTAATTAGTTGCATAGGTTTTTTCTTTGGCCACAGTTCTCAAATTAAATCAGCTTGTCACTTTAGGGTAATAGTCTGGTCAAGATTGCTATCTACTATGAAATTCTAATCTGAAAGAAGCACAGTATACTAGTAAAACTACTAAACATCTAGATACCTTCAAGCATTCAGTCCACAACACCAATCAAAAATGACACAAGATAGATTACAAGCTTGAAAAAGAAGTGCTGACCTTTAAATAGGTAAAACACAAGTGCAGTTCTGGCTATTGTACAGCTCTGTAGAGATGTATTTCAAAAAGTATTTTCAGAAATGCCAAGCACTCAATCATTATTTTCTAAGTACTTTACAGAAAAGTCAATAGAACTGTTAGAAAAATATGCTGAGAAATTAACTTGCTTAATATGTGTCTAACTCTTCTTTGAATGTTAATTTCTGTACCTCCCCTCCTTATTCTCCAGATATACCTTCCGAACTTTTTTTTTCTACCTCATTATTGTTTTAGACAGTTATCTTTCTCATCAGAGGAATTTTGTCTTCCTGCCACATAGCATTTCACTTTCCCTTCTTATCTTACTGTAGATGCTTCTTTATGCAGATTTCTGACAATACTGAAAAAAAAAAGTGAAGAAATTTGTTTTTCACTCACTTCCACTTTATAAATGTCTCAACTAACAAATTAAGATCAATACTGGATCATCTTTTCAGCGTTCTATGTCAGCTCTCATAGGTCTTCCCAGTTCAGAACCTTACATGTAATTTATTTTCTTGTTTAACTGGGCCCTTATGCACTCTCATTCTCTCTCACTTTCAGAGAGAAATGACTGGATTGCAAAGGTAGCAATAATACAGTAGTAGTTGTATAGACACACTAGCATAATTCCTTTCTATTTTGGACTTGTGTCTGCAACGTTATTACTTTTCGAGAACATTTCATATGTGTTTTGGATCTGTATTTTAATTTCTGAATGTGCAAAACTGTAGAAGCAAAAAGGATTGACTGTATTAAAATTGTTATGATCAGAGCTTTGAGCCTCAGGGATGGCTTAGTAACTGAGAATTTTCAAGGGGATGTAAATTGCCCAGGGATATCATACAAATAACAAGAACTGTAATGAATACACATACTTAGCAAAGCCCTACTCATTTATCCTTCAAATCTCTAGAGTATAATGTTTTGGGTTTTTTTTTTTTTGTGTATAATTTCTGTTGCTGATAGGTTAAAAAAAAAAGGTTATATTAATCCCCAATATTTTTTCCTGTTCTTAGAACATGACCAGAAAAAAATTGTATGAATGAGAAAGGGAAAAAGAACTCAAAAACTAGTTAGAAATTTCTCAAGCTGTTTTCTTCAGAAGAGAATTTCAGAAAAAAAAAACCTCACAAAAAAAAAAATCAAACGAAACCAAACTAAATGAAATCAAACCAAACCAAAGTAAACAAAAAACCACCTCTCTTTACAGTTTCTTTCTGCTATAAAGGAGTTATTTTGCATCTCCCATCAGGAACTTCAGCAGACACTAACTAAACCTCCAGAGTTGATTTTGACTGAAATTTAATAAACTTTTAAAAATTATTCTCAGGTCATCTTCATTCAGAGCTGTTCATATAAACATTTACTAATAAATGGAGTCAATCAATTGAAATATTTCTTTGCAATGACAGCATTTATATCTAGTTCCTTTTTACCTCATATTTTATGATGTAGATATTACAAAGGGAGAGAAATAAAATTTAAAGTGTATATGTGGTTTAGGAAATGTGTTTCTAACTGTTTCAAATATAGTATAAAACAAAATTGTAACCTTGTTCCTTTCAAATGTGGGAGTAGAGTGATCAGTCATTTTGTGAAATGGTTATGTTTACTTTTTTTAGGAGCATCTTTCACCACTAAATATATATAATATACATGAAACAGCTGAATTGGCTTTTATGCAGCAGTATTGTTGGCTTGGTACAAGTACTTATTAGAAAACAGTATCTTTCTCCTGTTTATTAACAAAATAACTTAAATCTTGGACTGAGATAGCTCTTTTGCTTTTCTTCTTTGACTGAAACTTTAAATTCACCGAACTTAAAATTTAAGAATTCAGGACAACATACATTGTAAACATACATACTGACTTGCTTGAAATGAAACTTCTTATCATCATCTGTTCTCTGCTCAGAAGACATTAATAATTTTAACATTGGTCAAGAAAATAGTAGTCCGTAAATGTGCACAAATAGCTAATACAGTCTGAGATATCAGTAGTCTTCCAAATATTTCTAAAATGTATTTCAAAGATTAGACAAGACTATGACTGCGAAATCAGTAGATTTTCTATCTTCTATTACCAAGTATATATAAACATACTTAAGTTCATTCTGGGAAGTACAGCATATTACAAAAAAGATTTTTTGTGCTGTAATGTGTCATTTTCTTTGCATTAAAAAAAAAATTGTAGTACATTATATGGGTCTTTCATCACAGAAATATTATACATTTTTATTATGTGCTGTTGCCCAAAATTTGGCAGAAAACCATACTATCCATAACTAAAAGTAATGCAAAATATTTCTGAGGTAATGTCTGATAGGAATATATATTTACAGGTGAGTATTTTGTGGCTGTTAATATTTTCCAAGTTTCTTTCATCACTTTCATATTGTGAGAGCGCATCTGTTTATGAGATATACCTTACCTCTCAATGGACTCCATGGTGAATGCCTCTAGCTCTCTGTTTATGAAAAGAATAATATAAGGATCAACATCTACATGGGTACAGTATGATGCTCCTGAGATATAGATGTGTGAAGCACAGACATACTCTCTTATCATGTAAAGACATATGAAAATACAAACCTTGGTTCAGTCAAGAGACTGCCAGTAATATTCTTTTGTCAGTCAGATGTCAGGTTGTTTTTCAAGTATGATTGCAATGCAAAATTGCTTTTGTTTGTAGTTGCTCTTGAAATCATCTCCACAAAATTAAGTTCAAACCCAAATCTCTTTGGGACTTAGATCCAAATCTAATGCTTGCCATGTCTTCAGGAAACATTGAATAGAATTATTTGGTGTCTTTGAATGATCTATATAACATCTTAAAACATCGTTAAAACTCATACATTACCGTGAGTCTGTAAGTCATAGAATGTGAGTAACAATTTTTTATGGTTTTCAGGATAGTGTTTTTTCCAATAATTTTAGGAAATCATGTTTTTTATCTTTTGTTGTTGTTTTGAACATGTAAGACAAATGAATTTTATATATATATGTAAGAATGTGATCATATAAAAAACAGAGAAATGAGTTTAAAATAATGCATAGTCTCAATAAAATTGAACAACAAAGCAACATGATCATTCTGTTTCTTTCATTATATGCTTCCTCTCTTCAATATTTGGTTCACTCACAGCAATGGTGAGTTTGAAGGGGAACTTAAGGAAGAAAAGGCATATATTGCTGTAAGGAGGTTTCAAGTTGTTAGACAGGAAAACAGCAGAAAATCAACCCTGGCAAAATACGAAATAGATCATCTTCAAATACTAAGACTGGGACAACAGAAAAAAATGTGAGTGTAGTATGCAGTGAAATGAAATCCCACAAAAGGTAAGAGAACAGTGGAAGAGCTAGTAAGGACAAAAGTGAATATTAAAAGAAATCAGAAAAGGGAGTTATGATAAATTAAGTGAAAAAGGGAGTGGTCAAGTAGTGAGACTGTGAATCCAGTCTAACCAAATGGCCTATAAGGCATCTGGGAGGAAGAAAAGTGGCTCAGATTATATTAGTTGTCATAACTAAAGGTTATGCCAAGATTAAAGTTTTGATAGGAAAAGAAGACAAATGTATGAGAAATCAAGGCAGTGCAAAAAGGCAGAAAAGAATGACAACGAGCTCATTTTTTTGTGTGTGTTATGATTAAGATGCTCAAGAAAACATCAATGGACTAGTGAAAGGTGCACTAATTCATTTATAGGAAAAAGAAATATAATGAGGGAATACATGTAGCAACTGTAAATACAATGTTAAAAAAAGAGGATTGGTAATGACTAATCACATTGTATGCTATCTGTAAGAAAGTGGAAAAAAGAATTTCATACTGTTTTCACTCTTAAGAGTGCTTATGCTTTTCTGAGGTAAGTCACTATGTTTGCCTTAATATTTATGTCAAGGCCCAAAGTTTTCCTGTATTTCCATAGCTTTCAGTGGAACTGTACTTCGATCACTTGTTCGGACAAGTGGAAATGCTCAGTCATGGAAATGTCATAGTGGAAATGCTAAGTCATGGCTTGAACCAGTGATCGAACACCTGGTAGGAAGGCAGGACCAACCCAGGCGAGCTCAGGTGCAAGCAATGCACCTGAGTGACTGGAAGGACTGGAGCTAGGATCTACCCTATCCATGACTTTATTTAAGGATTGGCAGTGGAGGCATCTTATCTGGAGATCCCTGACTACCTGAGGGCCTTACAGGGCTTCTTGTTCATTTCAGTCAACTCTTTCTCACATGGTCTTAGAAAAGCCATTAGTACAGATATGTACCACTGAATGACCAGCGAGTAAGTTTGCTTTGAACATGTAAATGATACTTGGACAATTAATGTTTCTCCTTTACTTTCAAGAAAAATTCTTATTTGATGAAGAAGTCAAGAGTTTACAAATTTCTGTAATAATTTCATCTTAAAAGAAACACAAGGAAAGGTCTGTAAAAGAAATCTATTTATATTTGTAATCTCTTACACATTCAGTATTTAAATTGTACATTCTGCATTGCTTATGTATCTTCTGTGTAGTGGCCTGGGATACTTAGCTTGCACAGAGTAAACTACCCATCATATTCTAAGGACCAAACTCTCACAAAATTCAAAACCAGAGGAACCCCACTTACTGATGATAGTTTACTATTGAAGTGAACCAAGGTAAACACTAGAGCTATGTGTTACTGGATTTTTTATTTTTTTATTTTTTATTTTGAATACTGTGAAAGATCTGAAAGATGTATAGATCTATCTCTTGCTGTTTGGTGCATAAGGAATCAAAACATGAGGTGAAATGTCATCACTTCAGGTCAAAGAATCTTGACATCTTGGCATCTGTGATGAACTGAAATACTAAAATGTGTTTAGTTCAGATTATTTTCAAAAATCAAGCCTTCCAATTTCTATTTTGTGTTATTCATTCAAAGATGTTACATTATTCGAATCTTTCTTTCTTACTTTTTTTTCCTTGTAAGGAGAAAGACATCAGGAAAAAAGAAAGTAATATAAAAAGAGATTTAAGAAATTGAGTACTAGTAGCAGGAAACTTAAAAGCTGATTCATTTGTTTTGCTGGAAGCACAAAACAAATTCAAAAAGCTTCATGGGCTGAACATTTGCTTTGTTACTGAACTTAAAAATTCTAGTAAAGCCTCAGTCTTGAAGCAGAATTAAACTTCATCTATGAAAATTCTCATTTATAAATGAATTGTGAGAAGTTTATGTACAAAGATTTCCTTGAATTAGGTAGAGAATAAATAGGCAAATAGGAGAAAAAGGAGAAAAATCAAGATGCAAGTATTATTTTTTGATGGGAAAATTAGGGCAAAGATTTTTCAAAAATATTTAAGAGGTCATGAAACTGCAATGAGTCAGAGCTATTGCTAGGATGGCAGTGTCTGTATACAGCTGGAATCTGTCAGCTCTCTCTGTTATAAAAATACCATGGTTAATCCATATATAGCTATATTTTTAGTAATAAAAAGATCTGCCCCTTCTAGAAATTATAAATCATAAATGCAAGAGTTCAAAATTTCTTAAAAAATGGATCAACTTCTGAAACAGTTCTCTGGTCTGACATAGTGATGCAGGAGACTCCATTCTAGGAACACACAAACACCTGTGCATAGAAGATCTCCTTTCCTTCTTCCAAAAAAAGCTTTGTAGTGATGTCTCCTGAATCATTAAACTTTTTGACCAATGAGTTAAATTCACAATTTAGCAATAATAGCTGTCTTTGTATGGATTCTCCTTGAAAAATATCTGCTTCATTGCTAACAATTCCTTGTTATTTTTATAGAAATTTTCTCTGGAGGGTTAATTAGTGTCTGCTGAAGTTCCTGATGGGAGATGCAAAGTAACTACTCTATAGCACCATAGGGGTAAATGTTCACATTTTACATGAATACAGAAAAGCAGCCCAAAATAAACCTGACCCTATAAGTGGATGGTAGCAACAGCATTTCGTTGTCTTTATGCAGAAACTTTATCTTTGAAATAAAAATTCTTCCATTGACAGTGGGCAAATGCCTGCACTACTATTGTTGTTAGTTCTGGAGTGTTTGAAATACTGGACATAGAAACGTAAGATTGGAGGCAGGTTGTTTATATTTCAAGCAAAGATATAACTTTTCAAATCAACAGAGAGCTCTCAAGATGTATCAAATCGAGGTGTATCAGAAGACCCCAAATATGCATAACTAATAATAAAGTACTTCAAATACATTTCCAGAGTAGCAAGATTTGAGAAAATACTGCCCTCTCTCCTCAAATTAACCTAACAGCCCACTAGGCAGTTAATCCTTTACCTTGATCTTACTCACCTGTAGACTCCTATGTATATCAAAATTGAGAAGATTATAAAACTAACATGGACTCCAGCTTCAGCTCTATGAAGATAGCACCCAGCTTTATTTTCCACTATCTGCAGACAGCACCCTTATGCAGCTCTGGGGGCTCTTCAGCAGGTTTAATATCTAAATGAAAAGGACCTTTCTTATTAATAACTTAATCCAGGCAAGGTGGAAGGAGTTGTGCTGTGCCTAGGAAATCCTTTTTGAAGGCTATACCTCAGTACTGTTCTCATCAGGGAGAGATGAGCTGAATTTCACCAGAATATTCAGAAAGAGTGTAATAAGGAAAAAATCCAAGAGAATAACTGTCAATAAGTGATTAGATGCTCAAGAGAAATACTGCTTAGCACTCAATTTGAGTTCTGCCTAAATCAAAGTAGGGGTTCAGTGTGGTTCTCTCATATTTCAGACATGTGTAGCAATCAAGTTTTCTGGCATTTTGAAATTAAATATGTCCTAAGTCTTCTCTCTCTGCAATTAGATGTCATCTAGAACCCAAGAAAACACTTCTGTCCTATCAGCTCTGACAGTGTTTAAAAGAAGTTTTATTTCTTTGCATGCATGCATGTATTTAAAGTGTTGCTCCCTTCTGTGGTCTTCACTCTTGCGATATGCATGAAAGCTTGCTTAAAACCAACAAGAACTATCTTCTCTGCATATAATTAACAAACCTACCTGAATTCAAGGAAGAATCTTAACCCCCCCAAACTGGTGCTCACTTGAGGATGTAGCACAGGCTCAAGCTCATGCCTGAATAAGCTGGCAGCTCTGATCACAGTTACTCTGCCAGTGAACATCCTGGAATGCCATTGCATAAGGATAGGAAGGTACTGTGATCGTGTACAGCAGGATAGCTTTTATGTCTGTTGCAGCTGTTATCAAGCACTGGCAAAATTAGGTACATGTATTTCAGGAATTAAAGCTGCCAGTTTAGCAAAATACCCGTGCTTTCTCTTTTATCAGATTTTTTATATTGACTTTTAAGAGGAGATTTAAACAATTTTTCAGTCATGTATTTCCATGGCATACCACAAGGCAGATTTTGGATGAGTGTTTGTTTCTGTATCACAGTGTCAGGGAATAATATAAATGCATAGACTGATATTGCCATAACCATGGAAGTATGGATAAGCAAATATTTGTAATAGAAGCCAGAGAAGTAATCATTTACTTTCTGTATTACTCTTTCATGAACTCATAATATGTTTTTCAATTAATATTTAATGTGCTTGATGTAGATTGTGGGGTTTTTTGTGTGTGCTGTTGTTGTTGTTTAATATCCTGATTAGCTTTCCCCCCCCCTCAAAAGATTTCTTAAGATAAGAATGCCTGACTAAATTCAATGCAAGTTCTCTCACAAGAATACCTTTAAAGTGCATTAGACTTCAATATTTTCAGGCAATTCTGTGCCCAAATTAAAGTTTATTCTTCCATTTTATTAGGTGTTCAAAACTTCCACTGATATGAATATGGAAGAATTGAAATACTATTTCCAAGAATTTTCCAAATGTTAATATTTTAAATACTTGAAAATATAAAACACTACAACTAGTATTTACTTAATTTCACCATTCTTCTAGAAGTGTTTACTAACCATATACAGCTGAATTATACTAAAAGAATAAAAAAAGTTACAATTATCTCATATGTCCTTGTGTTGGGTGTATCTATAAGTTGTGTAAAAGGCACATAATTATGTTAGAAAACAAAGAAATTGTAAAAAAAAATGAATTAGACTAGCTTTTGCTTTGTTCATGTCTTAACTCATGAGTATAACAGTCCTTAATCTACATGAAAGCCTTTTAAATCTGTTTGCCCTGGAGATGTTTTCCTAACTTATCTAATTTTACCAAGAATGATACAACTGTTGTAATGAGACAGTTAAGTTTATAACCAAACAGTGACACTTTTCAGGTGAGGATTTACCCCTCATCACGTTATCGTTCTTTTACAGATTCTGAACTGTCTCTAGTAAACTGTTATCACAGAATCATAGAAAGATTTTGGTTGAAAGAGATCTTTAAAAAATAATCGAATCGAAACCCCCTGGTTGATTACACTTTGGCTGGTTTTCAAAGTGACCAAAATATGAAGAAATGTTGTCTTCACACAGACATTAGTTCCAGTGTATCCTTTGACAACGCTCTACACCCAACAGTCTCAAAAGATGAAAATGCACAAAACTAGAATTGTTTGGGTTGAAAGGGACCTTAAAGATCATCTAGTTTCAACCCTTCTGCAATGGACAGGGTTACCATCCACTTGATTAATGTGGAATAATTGCTACAGGTGACTTGGAAATTTCGGTGTACATATTTCACTAGAAGTTAAAATGCAGATTTTTTCTCAGGAATACAAAAACAGAGCACAATGGGATGGAGAAAGAGGCAAAGATCTGTGATTTATAGTAGTTCCCTAGGCAGCCTTAGGTGTTGACAATGTCAGGAGAATTTGACGTGCTGACTCTAAGAAGAACAATGCTGGGATGGAACTTGGTGGTACAAAGGTACTGATAAGCTGCTTACCTGCTACCCCCAGGCCAAAAATCTGTCATTTTTTTGATAGAATGCTGTTCTTTGGATTAACTTTGCTCACTACAATACCAAAACACCTCTGTCCCTAAAGCTCCCCACTTCCTATGTGCAACCATCCCTCACTGAGCACGTGCTCTATACTTTTTTTAGCCTATGCCTTTAAAAGTGGAGAGAATTTTACACCATTCAGAACAAAGGTATGTAGTGACTAGAGTCACTCAAGCTCCACTTGTGAATCTGTAACTGTTACAGTTCATATATTGAATGCAGCTGGTCTTTCAGCTCCAAACTGGGCATCACTCAGAATATTGCCATTTAACATGACAATAGGTTTGCTCAGAGCCCCATTCAACAAAGCCTTGAACACTTCCAGGGAGGGGGCATCCACGATTACACTGGGCAGCCTGTGCCAATGCCTCACCACACTCTAAGTAAGGAATCTCTTCCTTTTATCTAATTTGAATTTAACTTCTTTCAGTTTAAAACCGTTGCCTCTTGTCTTGTCACTAAAGAACCGAATAAAAATTCTTCTTCGGTCTTTCATATCAGCTGTTTTATAAGTAATGCCTCCTTGGAGTATTTTCTTCTCCAGACTGAATAAACTCATCTCCCTCAGACTTTCTTCATGGGACAGATGCTCAAGCCCTCTGATCATTTTTGTGGCACTCCTCTGGACCCGCTCTAGCAGGTCCAAATCTTTCTTGTAGTGGGGATCCTAAAATTGGATACAGGATGAGTGTATGCATATGAGGCTTGCTTGCAGATACTTTCTTACTGTTTAAAAGCTATTTAAGTCATTTTCTGAGCAGCTGCTGTAAGCTACATTTACAACATTTTTTGTCTTTGCATCTGTAATTTTCATAAGTCTGACATATGTTCTGTTCCCCAAATCTGTTCCAGTGTAAAAATAAAAAAAAGAAAATCCTTCAAATGTTTTCAGTCAAAGTAGATAGATAAAATATTTAAAGCAACGGCTTCATAAAAGATTTTACTGAACTACCGTACCTCTAAAAACAAATGTAGGCATTCAGACTAATTAATTATTTTAAGTTTTTAGACAATAAGAAAGAGAAATTCTTGACTAGCTATGTTTTCTTTTTCATTTGATTGTTTTGCTACTGCGTGTTTCTTGTTGTTTCAATTCTTATTTAGATTTCTGCATTCTTTTGCATTGTGATATCTTATCATGTTCTCAAAGCAATGCTTTTTATTGTGTCATCTTCTAAGGTGACAAAGACTTTCCAGAACAGGATCCTGAAAGATATGTAAAGTGTAAAGTGCCCAGCTCTCATTGATTTTCTTGGATATTAGGCATCTTTTTGACTCTCCATTGACTGAGAAGAAAATGGAGACAGCTGGCATGACCAAATATCTCATTACAGATTACCAATACTTAATAAAAAAGTAAAAAAAAAAAAAAGTCTTTTAAATTATGAAAAAACAGAAGTTCATGACCTAGTTGATACTTGTTCAGAGATGAGACCTTAATCCCTGCAACTGTATCTTTATATGTCTTGCTCAGTAATATAATTCCAAATAAAAAAAAAAATAATCTTTGTGACTGAGCGTGTTCACTTTCAAAAACAGTTCACTTGAAAATTCTCCACAAATGTGCCACATATGTGAAACACAGATTTCACTTATTACTTCACCTGCCTGTCTGTTCTTCTAGTGAGTTATTCTTACTTTGGTACTCCTGGGGGAGAGAGGAGCCCATGCAATTCTTAGCCTTGTTTGAGTATTGTGGTTTAACTCAACAAGTGGCTAAACACCACCCCCTTTCCCAATGGAATGGAGAAGAGAATTTAAAAAAAAAAAAAAAAGTAGAAGTCGTGGGCTGAGATAAAGCTATTTACTAATATAGAGAAAAGGATAATAGTTATGGTTATGTATATGTGAATGTATATAACAAGTGATGCACAAACAATTGCTTACCACCCCCAAACCGATGCCAATGCCAAGCTTGCCCCCCGAGCAGTGGAAGAGAGTGAGATAAACTCCCACCCTATTCAAAACTGTACTTCCACAGGATGTCACATGGTATGGAATATCCCTTTGGCCATTTTAAGTCAGTTGCCCTGATTCTGTCTCCTTCCAGCCCTTAGTTAGTATGAGCTGAGAATCTGGAACAGCCTTGGTTCTGTATAACGCTGCCTAGTAATAACTATAAATACCACTGTGTTATCAACATTGTTTTTCTCCTAGAACCAAAACAAAGCATCATACCAGACACTCTGAAGGAAACAATTTCATCCTAGCTGAAACTAAGACACTGGATTATGGTGCTATCAACAATAATTGGCACATATTCCCAACTTCTCTCAGAGATGCATGGCCTTTTTAAGAAAACTGGAGGTTCTGCTAAAAGTGAATTTGCAAACTTACCTACCACCAAGGAGAAAGGAGGGAGATCTAATAGCCACAATATCACATAGTTTGTATCTGGTGAAACCTGTTTTGAAAACAATTTGCTTAAAATCTACAGTCAAACTTGTGCCTCTTTGCTTTTTCCCTGTGGTGGCATTTTTGTTCTGTGCTTGCGGTCTTAGGGTATTATCACCCTTAGGGATTATGTGATTTCTGTCAGCCTCCCACATGCAGCAACTGGACAGGGAAGTAATTCCATACCCCAGGGATTGCTTTCTACAGGAAGGTGCGTGTCCTCAGTGCTCATGATCCTGCATGAGGATGTGCACTGTTAGTAGCACTTAATTTTCCATTGACTGGTTACATCACTAATCACTGCAGGCATTGTAAAATGTAGGAAGATGTGGGCAGTTCTGGTTGTGTAGCCTGCTCTTCTCTTCCCCACCTCAAAAGCTATGAAAATTCTTTTGCTTGGTGGAAGAATTGACACAGTGTTGGCAGTACTATAGAATTCTGGACTACCCTATTTCTGAATACAGCTGATTGCTGCCTTTCTGAAGGAAGAGTTTCTTTGTATCATTTGCCTTAAACAGCTCCCTGAAATTCAAACAAACCTAAGACAAATAAAGAACCCCACAATATAAGAACTACATGAGCAGAAAATAAAACATAGACTACAAAAAATTATTTCTTCAACTCATATTTCTTCCAGATATCTCCTTTTTTTTACATCAAAATTCTCCTAAGATTCTCATCACAGTAGTGTCTATATACCATAAATCCAGCTCTTTGCCGTCAATGGAGCCATGACAATATGTTTCATAGTTTTCCAGCAGTGAATCAAAGTTCAGCAATACTAAAACTGTGCTTCAGAATATGACAGCATAACACATTTACATAGTAAGTAGCTGGTAGTATTTTTCCAAGCTGTTTATTTCAACTACTTTAATTTTGCAACTTATTCTGATGGTTTATGAATGCAGAATATACATTTTCTTGTCAACCAGTGAAAAACTAGACTTCAGAGCACAAAGACGGGAGATTCACTTTAATTATGGTTAAAATGAATACAACCTAATGCTACTGCTGGTGTTCTGAAAGAAGATTTACCATTCCTGTAAGTATAAAGACAGTCCTGATAAGACTGCAAGAATAAAGAATACACATTTCATCAAAACACCAATTTTATTCACTAAGTAAGAAGAAATTACTCCCAGATCTATGGGGAAGAGATAGCAAGATTAACTCAGCTGTAAAAAGAGAAACTTGAATTAAATTCAATAAAGCCAGTAGAGTTGATTCTGCCATCTGATAGATGCAAGACACTTCGCCACAAAATATATCTTGGAAAATCAGACTCTCGGCTTCCCAATTAACAGAATTAAAAATAAAATAAAATAAAATAAAATAAAATAAAATAAAATAAAATAAAATATCATACCTATTGTGTTTCTTTAGCTACAAGTTGAGGGGTTCTGTGATATTCTTTTTCTTATTCCACATACACATCTTCAGAAAAGGAAAAAAAATAACAAGTCAGAAAACCTCAGAGAAGTTTGCACTGGTT
The DNA here is from genome assembly GCF_002078875.1 of Numida meleagris. Taxonomy (NCBI): domain Eukaryota; kingdom Metazoa; phylum Chordata; class Aves; order Galliformes; family Numididae; genus Numida; species Numida meleagris. Next base: position 25,614,478 of record NC_034410.1, on the reverse strand, counting down.
TGTGATTCCTGGAGTTTCTTTTATTCTCACTTTTCAAACTTCTTTCTTTGTGAATACTTTTCAAGGAAATAAAATTACATACGTTTTTGGCAACATTGATTAACCACTTAAGGGTAACACAGCAGCAAATTCCTAGGTGCTATATAATGCTCACTAGTTCTGATACTGGATGCCTATATAATAAACTAGCACAGCTAGGATCTTTAGAAATGAAATGAAGAACAGTTAAGTGAAGAACTGAATGAACGAAAATTGGATTTATGCATCAGTGCCTGGCTAGAGAGAGAAAGGGGGAAACAGAGACTTTTGTCCATGGCTCTGAGCCAGGCATTTTCTTCTAACATTTGCGTATACTTTTGCATTGAAAAAACATGGAGAGAATTAAACCCACCAAAGAACTCTGAGCATCTTGTCAGTGTTAATATGCACTAGTAAGAATCGGTCCTCCTTTTGGTCCCAGAAACCAAATTCAGACGCCACTATGCACACAAGAAGATGATGCTATCACCCTGGAAAGAGCTGAAGCAAAGGCTCAGAGTAGCTTATGCATGATTCATTGTGCATGACCACTGACAGAAACTGAGGTGATTATAAATTTGACAGCCTCTGAGGGGGTGTCTGAAGGGAGAACTTGAATATTGTTGGAGGTCTTACCATTTACACCATGGGAGTTGAGCCCTATGCTTAAGTGTTGCCTCCTATATTTAAAACTTTTCACCTATAAAATGAACGCCTGAGGAGGAAAGCAAAAAGAAACTGTGAAATTAGCCTACACAGCTTTTTCAGAAGCATTCGTAAGGGCTAGAGAATATATCTATACACGCATAGAGATATAGACATATAATATACACATAAATGCATACATGGAGATATACAGACCTCAAAAAAAGTTTTTGCTTTGCTTCAAGTTGTAGATGAAAGTTGCAGTTTATTTTTATTTAATGAGCTGATTCATCCTGATGGATAGAACTGTGTCTTCTCTCACTTTCTCTGAATTATGACTGCCACATGCCTATTACTAAACATAATGTTGTGCTAGTCAGAGAGGACACACATTAGAGAAAAAGACAGAGAGATCACAGGGCTCAGTTTAGAAGTCTGGCTTCCTTTGCAATTCTCCTTTCATCTCCTCTTCTTATGTTTCTGTTTTTCCTCCATCTTGTTTCTGCAATGAATGATGATGAAAGAACATTCTGTGTAACTCTTAGCAATCTTTTTTTCCAGGTAATTTCCTCATGTACCAAACAAAAAAACCCAACACTTTAAGTAAATGGTGGGTCAGATTTCCCAGTTACCAGGGAACATTTTGGTATACACATAATTACCCAAAAGAGACAGATATTTCACCTCATATATGCTGGAAGTATCTGACTCTCTTGAGTAATAGTGAGTATAGATGCTCTCAGATACTTTTTATGTGTCTGATATGCTTTTAATCAGAAGGAGAAAAAAGATTTCACAAAAATTAATTTACACCAAATGTGTTGTTTAAGTTGGAGGGGCTAGTTGGTAGAATTTGTATCCAAGAAAATCTCATGACTTTGATTGATAACTGTTTGGGGAACTGAAATCTACAGATATAGCAGCAATTGGCTGTCTTCCATTTCTAATTGTTTGGATTTGATTTCTTTCAATAAATATGGTAATAAGCTTTAAGGACTGAAAAGCACACATGCAATCAAAAAGGCAGTAAAGGTAGCCTTTTTAAAAAGAGTTACTAAACAAATGGCATCATGCATTCACAGAGGAAATGCACGAAATCTTAATATAGTATAAATTTGAACCAAAATAAAATACCCTTGTGCTTTGAATTGAATGTTTTCTGAGGAATTGCATGTGACTATTCACAAGATATTATTGTACAGTATTTTGTTACTTGACACTAAGGTACAAGAGTCACTCTGAAAGTAATACCTTCTCTTTTATTATTTTGGCCCATGACATCAGATCCGGATTGTTGGTGGTATGACAGCAGAGGATGAACTTTTCCACCAATATTCTGTTACATTTTGTTGCTGTGTGACAGATGGCAGCAGAGGAGCAGTCTGACAGAATGACATCTGACATGGAAGATGTGGTAAAGGTGTGGAATTCAATTCCTCAGTGAGGAAAAAAATGGTACCCATTGAATATTCGTGCTCCCAGTTGATTTTATAATCTGCACTCCTTCTTGACACAAGCCATAGAATCTCTTTGAGGAGCAAGGAATCACTGCTCATCTTGGCTACAACGTTTTCATCCAGTGTAGAGCATAGATCACTTTTAATGGGAGAGTTGGACTCAATGATCTCTAGAGGTCCCTTCCAGCCCCTACAATTCTGCGATTCTGTGATTCATATTACAGTAACTTTGATAAGGTGAATATAAAATAGAATTACAGTAAAAGTGACATTTTCACCATAAGCCACTTATTTTAGTACCTTACAGTGATGCCAAAGCAACATGTGCTTCCTTTCAGTTTCAAGGCTCCATTTGTTTTCTTAAAGTAAGATTGAGATTTTTTATTTTTTTTAAATACTGAGGATAATATATTTTTCATATTCATTTTATTTAGAACTACAGTAACTGAAGATGTTTTAAAATTCTAATTTTTGTCTACATTTTACTGCTTGAAGAATCTGAAATTCTTTACCTTATCACAAAAGCACAAGTATGCATATTTGAAAACAGCATGCATAGTGAGATAGATTCTGCTGTTTCATATATGATGGGGCTCTTTTCAGTGGTGCCCAGTGACAGGACAAGGGGCAACGGGCACAAACTGGAGCATAGAAAGTTGCATACAAACACGTGGAAAGACTTCTACAATTTGAGGTTGACAGAGCACTGGAGCAAGCTGCCCGGAGAGGTTGTGGAGTCTCCTCTGGAGACATTTAAGGCCATAATCATTAGTGAAAATGGGAAATCAAGAACATATAAATTAGCAAAGCAAATTTTATTGTGAATAAAGTAAATATCTGTTAGTTGTTTGTGGTTTCTATTTTGGTATAAAACTATATTCCTGATCACTTTAGTAGAATACATACATGAATTTTGCAGCTGGTAAAACAATGCATTTGTTATGTATCTCCTGTCAATATTACTACTCAACCACTGACTCATGCTGGAAAAAAGTATCCATTCTGCAACACAAGTCTCATAAAAAATAGAAATAACTAAATTCAAGGCACTGATCAGATGAGCATGATAGTCCCAGTTGTGGGACTTTATAATGGCTCACATGAATATTTCAAACATATAAAATATCACACTGAAAACAGAATGTAAGATCAATGCCCTTTGGAAGGCTGTGTCAAACTCTTTGTGTGAAATCATCATTTTGTACACCTATTTTATGATACTTGTGCCATAGAAACTTGTCATTTGAGATAATATTTACAAAGTTCCTACGGATACGGATGTGTTTTTTTGTCAGTTAAAAGCAGAAGCAATACTGCAGAAGTTTAATAGAACAGTATTCTGATGAAGGAACCTATACAAAAGGACAAAGATTACTTAGCTTTAAGAATGCTTAACTGATATTAATATAAATGTAATGTTAATTTTATCTCTGTCTTTCATATCAGGTAGATAACGATATGGTTCAAATGAAGTGTAGAAACAGTTGTTTTTCCTCATTGCCAGGACTAAAAGAGGACATGAGCTACTTCAGAATGGCCTCACATTTAAAAATAGAAGATTCACAATAAAAGTGTAGTTTGTTAAAGTGTTAACAGAAAACAGATTGAGAAACTGACAGATTTAAATATTCAAGTGAAAAGCATAATTGTAGTTTCATAGAATCATAGAATCATAGAATCATAGAATCATAGAATCATAGAATCATAGAATCATAGAATCATAGAATCATAGAATCATAGAATCATAGA